>NW_024497629.1:3814486-4064338 GCF_017590055.1 Onychostruthus taczanowskii
CACCCCCCCCCCCCCGCCCCCAACCAGACTAGAACCCCTCAAAATAAAGCAAAAAAAAAAAGAAAGAGTTGGCATGTATCTAAACAAAGGTGCAGATGGCCCACCTAATTGCTTATCTGTTCGTACCTGGGGAAGATCTGAAAAGCTGACTTTGCTGGCAATCAGAAGTCATCTCAGCCATGGACAGAGGCCTTCAAAGCCCATCTCTGAATGGACACAGGGCCTGGCCAGCCCTTCAGGGACTGGCACACAGACACCAGGACTCTACGTGCAGACAGCCCTGACGTCATTTCTCACTCAGAACATCCAGGCCTCAGGTTGCCTTTATGAATAACTTGATGAAACAGTTGAGTGTTCAGTCTTTATAACACAGAGCAATGGTTCAAGAACTTATAGGAGTTTTATTGTTCTCAGGGTGACACAGAGAAAAATATGAATATGGCTGTTTCAGCAATATTACCTACCTTTTGTTCAGACTGAAAATGTGGCTTTGTTATTATTATTGCTATTAGTGTACTACTGGAGGAAAAGAGAGTTTGTAAATGCTCTTGAAAATGCTGGTTGAGTCTGCTCTTCCTGCTCAAATAGTGCAGTTAATGTTTGATAGCAGCTGCCTGAGAACACAAGCCTTTGAACTGTTTATTGTTCTTGGGAGATGATTTGTCTTTTTTGTTATACATATAATATATACTGGAGCCTGGCTGCAAGGTTCTCAGGCATGACATAAATGATTAGAGCCCTGCTCAGAAGTGTTGTCAGTTTTAAGGATTCTTTTCAGATGTTACCATCTCTACTTCCGACCCAAAGCCGCTGCGCGCTCGCGCCGCTCCAAGGAGTGGTTGTGTGGTTGCTGCACAGTGAGGATTAGTCACACATTAACCACAGCTGTAAAAACACATCTATGGGAAAATCACAGCCAAACACTGAGTCTTTTGAGGCTGCTGCTCCTTTCCAAAGAGGTGGGTTTCTGTTCCATTTTGCTCCAACATTGTGCAACAGACTGTTCACTGGCACGCTCACTTTGCTGTCGGGTGCATTGTAGCTTTTCCTCTGTCACTCCCCTACCTTCTCCACTTCCATGGGCCATGGTGGACAGAGGTCTTACAGGTAGAGCCGAGTCAGCCAGAGTCTCCAAACCAGGAGGTCCTGGCAGGGGAAGGGGTGCTCACACTGTTCCAGTGATAAGTTACAGGATTCCAGTGCTACCTGAGGCAAAGCAGGTGATGTCAAAGGATGACTTAGGGCTTGAAACTTTTGGTGTGGGAGGAACACAGGCACCCTTGCTCATTGCCAAGATGACAACAAAACACTGTGGCAAGTTCTCTTGCTTTTTGCTCAACAGGATGTCCCCATTCATCACTGGTGTCCTTCTCTCAACATGTCCCATTCTGCATACTTCTCAGCAAAGTACAGATCCCACATTCAGTTTCCAAGTCCTCCTCTTCACACCTTCTCAGAGGTAGTAAAGCTGGAGCGCTTAGAGAAGGAGAAAAAGGACAGCAGCATACCCCCTAGGAACATGTGGCTTGTTAAAGCCACTCTGTGTCAAGCTTTTGGCCTCTGAATACTGCTGGTATTGACACAAGTCAAAGTTTCCAGGACAGCATCCCTGATCATCATCCACCAGCCATGTATTCTGTTATCCCCCCACTGCTGCTGGATTCCATGCAAAGGATGACAAACCTTCTTAAAGGGAGTATTTTTTGAGGGGAACAAAAAGGCAGTGCAAATGAGAAATACACAATTAGGAATGCTTTCTCCAAAGCTGCTTTGGTCAAAGAAAGAAAAGCAGCACTCATGGAGAGCATGTAATTACCATGTCCTCTGCCCCACCCTTTCCTTCTGAAGAGAAAATTTCTGTGTTTACTGATTTGCTTCAGGCCTGTGTCACATGTCCCATTGCAAGTCTGCAACCAACAAAGTCCCTTTCACATAAATAAGTGAGGTTCCTTTAGATTCCTGTTGAATATATCAAGGAGAACTGGGCACTGGGAACAAGGCAGTCCAGCTTTCCAGTGTTTCTGAAAGTGATGTCCCTGTGTTTGGGAACTGAAGCTGGGAATCCTCAGCCACTTTCTGTGGCTCCATTTGGATTTTTGAAGCCATGTCCTCACCCTGGCTCCTGCCTGCAAAGGGAATTTAGGCTGGGGTAGGAACTTACATAATACCATACTGTGAGAAGTTGTATTGCTCTGGGAAAGTGTGTGTTTTCTATGCATTGAGCTCATTTCCCTCCTTACCAAGCTTACCACTGCCTCTAATGCCTGCTCCAGCTTGTATTCCTGCTACCCCAGCAGTACATTTCATACCATGCCTCCCCTTCCCTACCTGCAGTAACAGAAGGTTTCCTGGGGCTCCTCACGTTTTCTCTGCCTGAGGCAGCATAAACTCCAACTTCTCCTTGAGCATGGAGGCATTAATATTGATCTAGGAAACAGAGGAAAAAAAAGATCTGAAATTATTCCATGTAGAGGGTTCCTACTTTGATCCCCAGTTTCATAAAAGGGAAAATAAATCCTGCACAACACAATCCCTTGGCCAGTTAGGGCACTTTACATGTAATTTCAGCACTGCCTCTTGAGAAGTTTACTTGTCTTCCCATCAATCCCCCAGCTCCTTTCCCTTGCATTCATCCACATTAAACGAGGTATGAGCAATGAGAAACAACATGGTACAATCTTCACACAGCACTGCTGGCATTTCCCCTCCAGAGGCAGCTACACAGCCTTCTGTGCTCTGGTTCTTCTTCAGGTACACAAGGGGGGCTGAAAAGTATGCTGAAGTTTCAGGAATAAGTGTTTAAACTTTTTCCTGTCCCCCTGCCTTCCCTCACCCACTTTAATACTAATGACAATGTTGGACCCAAATATTCTCTTGTTTATTACAGAGAACAAATATATGTTTTCAGAAGTTCTTGCACTACATAGCAAAGAAAGGCATCTGAAGGCTGGTCCCTGCAGGCTGGAGATGGTGGCAGAGCTGAGGGTCTCTAAATCATATGTGCCTCTTGCCCCTGCAAGAGGAAGAGCACGGTTACTTTCAGAGGGCTGGGCTGCTCTTTGCACTTCCAACTATCAGCATGGGGACAGACTGCCCATGGGCAAGAGAAGCTGTTGTCAAAACCTACAAAAAAGGGTTGTCCCTGTATGTAAATAAGAGGAAACAGAAAGAAAATGTTGGCCTGCTGTCCAACAGGAAAGCTGAATTAGTCACCAACAACACAGG
Source organism: Onychostruthus taczanowskii (assembly GCF_017590055.1). Lineage (NCBI taxonomy): Eukaryota > Metazoa > Chordata > Aves > Passeriformes > Passeridae > Onychostruthus > Onychostruthus taczanowskii. The sequence goes on from NW_024497629.1 coordinate 3,817,712, forward strand.
AAAGGCAGAGGTTCTCAACACTTTCTTCACTCCTGTCTTTACCAGCATTGCTGGACCCTCAGGCCTTCAGAACAAAAATCCAGGCTGAGGCAAACACAGACCCAGAGTCGGTGAAGGAAGAGCTGCTCTGTGAACAATTACAGGAGCTTGGGCCCTGCACATCGATGGGCTCTGACAATGTCCACCTGAGGGTGACCAGAGTTCAGCTGATGTCAGGGTTGAGGTGACTGTCTGTGATCTTTGAGAAGTCATGAAGATTGAAGGACATCCCAGAAGACTGGAAGAAGGTTAAGGTCATCCCCATCTTCAAGAAAAGCTTAAAGAAGGACCCAGGAAATTATAGGTCCATCAGTCTTACTTCAGTCCCTGGGAAAGTTATGGAGATAATCCTCCTGGGGGCTATCACAAGTCAGATGAAACATTTGATTGGGCAAAGCCAGCACAGATTCACCACAGGCAAATCGTGCTTGACGAACCTGATTGCCTTCTACAATAAAGTAACCTGCTTGGTTGATGTGGGGCGAGCAGTGGACATTGTTTACCTAGATTTCTCAGAGGCTTTTGATAGTTTCCCACAGCCTCCTCCTAGAGAAGTTGATGGGTTAGTCAGACAAGCCATGGGAATAATCTCCCCAGGGAAGCAGTGAGTTCCTCAGCACTGAGTGAGTTCCTCACACTTCTGAGATTTGGCTCAACAGGGTAGAGGGCCATCTTGCCTAGACCAGGCTTTTGCCAAGAAATGTTGGACCAGATGAACCTTGAGGTCCCTCCCAACCTCATATTCTGTGATTCTCTCATACACAGCTAATCCACTTTGGATCTTGTATGTGGTAATGCTGTTCTCCACCAAGGTCATCAACTGTATTTTAATATCTTTCTCTATTAAAGGAAAAAACCTTTGCCTTACAGTAGTGATTGAAAAGTTAGTAGAGAGAAGGCTGCAAAGTTTGTACAATCCTACAGCAAAAGTCTGTAAAGATGTATATAACTGATAAAATAAATTTGTTTGAAAGAATCTGTGCTCAATCCTTAATACTATCTCAGCTGGAGAAAAAAAGGGCATGAGTGCCTGTTTTTACAAGGATTATTCTTCAGTTACCAGTCTGTGGTCAGTGTGAAACCAACAGCTGGGTTCTGGTGGAGTTATCTTCCTGCCCTGCCTCCTGCCCACAACACCGCTGAGGTGCTTGGTCATCCCTAGGGATGGGTGGCTTTGACCAGAATGAGGCATCTCTCAGGTGCCCCCTCCTGTGTGACCTCAGAGAGTGAAAGTTTGTGAGGGGCTTGAAAATCATATTTATGTTGAAAGAGTTGTTCAGCTAAACCCTGACTGGTGCTCACATGAGACACATAGATAACAAGGAAGATCTTATAAATACACAGGTGAAGGTATACACACCAGGACAAAAGTTTCATGGAACTTACTATACCCGAACCAAATGCCGTATTCTTTTCTTGAGAAATTACCAAATATCAGTTGTGATAGGCCATAACCAAGAGAAAGAAATACAGTACCTGAATCATACTCTGCTTGCAGTGCTTTTCCTTTGGCTTCTTTGGTTGAAGCCTTGTGCTGTTTCATGTACCCAGTGAGCATGTGGTGAGGTCTGACCCCATTCAGACATAGCTAATGCCCACTTGTTGGCAAACATCACATACCACCAGGATCTGCCAGTACTTGCCAATTTTGTTGCTAAAAAATGAAGTAGCTTTACAATAATGTTTGCAAAACGAAGTGTATCTGACAAAAGGAAAAAGAAAAAACAGTGACTGAAGTTCAGGATGGAGCTCCTCCTCTGGAGTAGCTTACCAGGGCCACCAGGCAGGACAGTGCACGAAGATGTGAGCAGCTGGTGGTGGTGAATCAGCAACAGGCAGGAAGGAATCTGCTGAGGGGGCAGGAGCACAACCTCATGCCAGCAGCCACTGTGGTTGGTGGAATTTCCTGTCTGTCTGTCTGTCCTGTGGTCAATGTCACCGTGTGGCTTTTGAAATCCAGAGAGCTCAGACCGAAGGAGCCTGTCCTGTGCAGGTTCTCATGTTCCTGTTGTTCTTGCATGGTTCTGCTTATGCAAGGGAGGAAGGCCAAAGGGTTGCCCAAAGTCCTTCAGGAGCAAGAATCGTGGTGAAATACAACACCAGTTCTGAATGTCTTAATTGCTGAAACCAGGGCTTTGTATGCTTCCCAGGGAACAGAACTCAGGAGACAAAAGCTGGCTGATGGAGCTTCATGTGTGCCTGCTTCCTGATGGAAAGCCAGTCCAGGGGGAAAAGCCAGCTGGACTGTAAGCATGTCAAAATAACCAGCAAAGAGAAGGCTCTGGATAGATCTTATAGCACCTTCCAGTACCAAAAAGAGCTTCAAGAGAACTGAAGAGGGTGAACTTTTACAAGGGTGTGGAGTGATTGGACAAGGGGGAATGGCTTTAAACTGAGAGAGAGTAGGTTTAGGTTAGATGCTAAGAAATTCTTTCCTGTGAGGGTGGTGAAACACTGGAACGGGTTCTGCAGAGAAGCTGTGGATGCCTCACCCATAGAAGTGTTCTAGGCCAGGCTGGATGGGGCTTTGAGCAACCCAGGATAGTGGAAGGTGTCCCTGCCAATGACTGTATATAACTAGTTGTCTTTAAAGCCCTTTCCAACCCAAACCATCCTGTGATGTGCAAACCTATGTGCAAAATAGGTTTGCATGCAATCAAATTTCAGCGCAATAATTTGCAGGACATCTGTAACCAATTTCAGGATTCTAGTACATTTAGCAGCTCTTCTATGCACTCCTGGCTGCTGACGTCAGATGAATACTGTGTGTGCTTGTTAGGTACAGGAGCACTTTGAGAGGTCCTCCTACACTGACCAAGATTAGAAGTATGGTAAAATGGATTAAATTAACATGATTAATCAATATTCCCTTCCTAGGGAAGAGACCCTGACATTTATGGTAACCCGGTGTTGATAAGCTGAGTCAGGTACAACACCTACACAAAAACCTGCGCTCACAGGACTGTTAGCATAGCAGGAAGCCATTGCAAAGGTCTTTACTTTCCGCTGTTCCACAGAAATAGGAGAAGAAAGCAGACTCCATTAGTGCCTGACTGAGGGAGAGGCTGCCAAGTTCAGCCCGTGTTAGATAACTGAACGCAGAGAGAAAGAGCTTTGTAGTGAACGCTCCAAGCGCAGGAAACGACCAATTAGTCCCGCTACTCACAGGGTGACTTGTTTTTCCTGTCAGTGCTCAGAAGACTCCTAACAGGGAGTGACAGGAGCGATTTGTAGAGGTCAGATAGAACCTGCGGGCGCTTTTGTCTCCGGCAGCGGCAGCAGCAGCAGAGGCAGCGGCAGCAGAAGCAGAAGAGGCAGAGGCAGCAGAAGCAGCAGGAGAGGCAGAGGCAGAGGCAGAGGCAGAGGCAGAGGCAGAGGCAGAGGCAGAGGCAGCGGCAGCGGCAGAGGCAGAGGCAGCTCCGCTGCGGGCAGAGCCGCAGCCCCGGTGCCCACGGCCCCCGGGGAGTCGTGCCCGTGCTCGGCAGCCCGGAGGTGACACGGCCTCTGACAGCCGCGGGCCGGGGAAGTGATGTGTTTGTGGCAGCTGATGGCAGCACACGGAGCGCCTGAAGTCTCCAAGAGGTCTTGAGCATCCTCCTGGAAAGGAGGAGTTCGACAGGGTGTGCGATTCCAGGGGAACCCACATGGCAAACAGAGGAGCAGCTCATCTCTCACCTCCTCTGGCAGATGTGGTAGGCCTCATTTTAGCTGAGAAATGAAAAGTTTAATGTTGAATTCTGGGGCTAAAATATTGACATCCTGCAGTTCAAACTAGTATGACCAGGCTAGAGGTGGTAATTTTTTTCACTTGCACAGGGCTCAGAATTCAGTGGCATACATTGTGAATTACATGAAATGTAATCTGACTCTTCATTGTTTTTGCTAGAAAATTAAATAAACTACATTAATACCCGCTTTGCCACCAGTGCACAATGCATTTGCTATGTGAGATGTCATCCATAATAGAACTGTGTAAGTTCAGTAAGGCTATCTTTTTTGTGAAAAAGAATTATGCAGGAAATGACGGATAATACATCTCCAAGCTTTCAGCCCTAGCAATTCCTGAGTCCTAAAAATACACCAAAGAACTAACAGAGACACACTCAAGGCTTCAAGTGCCTATCACTTGCCTCAGGAGCAATGCAGCTGGTTAATCCCTTGCCAGGCCACAGGTGAATAAATCCTGTGGAAAAGGTTTTAAGTAGAGTAGTGTTTCATTCCTGCTTTGCAAAGCACTTCCTAAGAGTCAGGGGAAAAGCTTTACAGTGCTCAGTCACCATAGGAACCTGCCCTTGGGCTTTGGCTGTGCAGGGGTTGCCTGGAAAGCCCACATTCCCCTTCGCACCGTGGCTGAAGCTGTCCAAGACATGAAGGTGTTTAGTGAAGAATAAATAGCAAAGTGATGGTCTTTGTGGGCTTTGTTTCTTCCTGAACACGCATCAAGTTTATCTAGTCCTGTTGAAGAAACCCTTGTGGTCTTTGACCATTGGAGGATGCAGATCAACTTTCTCATTCTCCAGGATGTTGACAGGATCACTCGGGAAAATTAAAAAAAAAAAAAAATTGGAGGATGCAGATCAACTTTCTCATTCTCCAGGACGTTGACAGGATCACTTGGGAAAATTGAAAAAAAAAAAAAAAAGTCTGTGATTATCTACGGTGAAAGCATGAATGTCTGTGTGGGTGTTACATTTCAGAATTACTTTTGTTTTGTCAGGTTTTCCTCGACCTTCTACTCTGAGTGTGCTCTGTCCCCTTCTATGGTGAAAGCATGAGTGTCTATGTGGGTGTTACATTTCAGAATTACTTTTGTTTTGTCAGGTTTTCCTCGACCTTCTACTCTGAGTGTGCTCTGTCCCCTGAGCCATCTGCCTGTGTATTTCTCTGACTTTCTCACCTTTGCATATGCAGTTCTTAAGCTTTTACAGGCCACGTTTGCACAGCTTGACACCCTGCTTGGCCATAGCCATGGAGTTCCTGAGTTGAAAATTAATGAGATAAATCATGACATAAATTAAATAAAATTGTCAACTCTTTTTTTTCCATCCATGCTATTTAGGAGCATATGCTATAAATATCTGGAAGGCATCAGGATTTAGAGAACTGAACTGGGATGAATTCATTCTCCCCAAGTACATCTACACTGGTCCATAAAATGAGCCTGGAGTGGGGGTCCAGCCACAGGCACAATGACAAGCATGTCCAGCTGTTAGCATGGACCCCATCACTGCTGCCTTGTACTGCCTAGCACTGTTCCAGCAGCACCCTGACCCAGCCAGGGAGCACCACAGGACGATGATTTTTCCCTGTGGTTGGTTCTCCCTCGGCCAGAGTGCATGGGGCAGGAGCAGAGCTCAGCCATGTGGATGGGAGCTGCACTGGGCTGCTCTGCCCCAGAGCAAGCAAATGGTCCCTGGCCAATTTTATTTATTAATGAAGATTGAAGAGAGAAGCAAAACCTGGGTACAGTCTGTTAAGTGATTTTAAAATTGAAGTAACTTGTAAATGTGCATCATGGTTTAAGCTGGAAATTGAGTCCCATGGAGCTGCTCCCTTCTCCCATCCCGAGACAGAGAGAGACAAAAGGTAGAAATTCTGAGCTGAGCTGAGGACAATTTACTAGAAACAGCAATGAGATAAGAGAACAGAGAGTGATAACAACAGCAACAATATTAATAACAAAAGTATACAAAAAGAGGGCAATTCACTTACAGAAAATATTCTCACTGACCTCAGCCCATGCCACACAGCTCCTAAGACAGGGAAAAAATTGTCCCCCAGACCCTCTGCATGCGCCTTTTCCTTCCTGACTGCAAGCCATCCCCCCTTCTCGTTGGAAGTGAGAATTCCATAGTTCTACCCCCTTTAGTGCTGTGAGTGGTGTAGAATAACAACCCAGAGGTGCCCACACAGCTCCAGGCTCCACCCTCCTCCTGGCCTTGGCCAAAACTAGGACAATGTGAAATTGGGAATTTAAAAAATATTAAGTGTAAATTATTTCCAGCCTACAGACATGATGAAGAAACTGGGGTGAGCACACTTGTTCCATGCCTTGGCAGAGGACGAGCACACCAGGGATAAATGTTGAGAACACAAAGCCCCAGAGCCATCCTTTCATTCAGTGCCTGGATTAATGAAAGCTGAGCCCATGGCAGAGCAGGTCATGGAGCACTGCAGTGTCCTGTCCCTTGCTGTGGTGATGGGGCAGCAGCTGGATGGTGGCACAATTTCCCAGTGGAGTCCCCACTGCCCCTCCTTTCCCTGGGACAGGGGAACATCCATCTTGGCCCAGGAGTTCAGGAGCATTGCCAGCTACCTGAAGCCAGAGCGATCAAGGGAGCATTGAGTGAATTTTTAAAGCAAAGATAGATTTTCCTTTTAAAAAAAGGCAGTCCCCTGGCTTCTGTGGTGGCTGTTGAGGGACTTTTTATTTGTACTTTGATCTAGCAGCCAGACTGCTAAACACATGCTGGGCTTGCTTATCTGCCCTTGTACCTTCCATAATAAATGCAAGGCTCACCTTTCCAGCAGCACTGTTTTTCTTTCAAAAAACTCAGTTAAACATCTTTCAATAAGCATCTTTCAACAAACAGAATTTTTCTCCTCAATATGTGCAAGTAGAAAAAGATGTGCCTTCATTCTGTGATGTGCCAGCAGATAGATGAGTGTTCAGCAGGTGGGAAGGCTCAGAACTTCAGAAAAGAGTGACAGCAAGCCTGGGGGGTGAAATGTTTGCCCAGACACTTTTAGTAAGGCAACAAAGAAGAAAGAAATTAAATTTTTTATGCATTTCCATCCTTCCACAATTCAGAGGGATTTGAATTTCCAGAGCTCAAGAAGAGTTTGGACAACTCTCTCAGGCCATGGTGTAACTCCTGTGTCAGTCTGTGCAGGGCCAGGAGCTGGCCTAGATAATCCTTGTGGCTCCTTTTCAGCTCAGATTATTCTATGATTCTAATTCCATCTCTGCAGCACCAGCTTGAGGCATGTCCCAGTGAGGCACAGATTTCTGGAACCACTGCTCCAGCCCTCCTCATGCTGGGATCTCAGCCATGGGGATGGGTGGTGCCCCAGGGCAGAAGCTGGTTCCCCAGCAGAGTTTCTGTGGTCCCAGGAGTGAGCAACAGGAAGGCAAGGGGCCCTGTGTGTTGCTGCATGAGCAGCTGTGGGATTTGGGACAGAAGGGTATAAATGCACAGGAGCATTGTCCAGCCTGGGGTTCCAAACCACCATGCAGAAGAGAGGAGGGAGATGGCAGACCTGAGATCACATCTTATGCTATTTCCTGTGCCAAATCATGAATCTTTGTCTAATCCCAGTGGGGTTCAGGCCCCTGGGGTGTCTGTGCTGAAGCCAGGCCAGTTTGCAGAAACACAGCCCAAAGGGCTCCCAGAGTGGATGTCAGTAACCATCCAGCCTTGGCGGGACTTTGTTCCCAGGAAGTTGCAAAACCTGCCTGGGAAGACAGACAAGTAACCAGGCTCCAGGCAGCCCAAGTGCTTCTGTAAAAGGCTTCTGGAACTGATCCATGAGTGTTGTCACACATTGGATTTTATGAAGTGCTCATCTCCATCCTTGAGCCTTCTCCTTTTGCAGTCACTGGTGAGATGTCACTGAGGGTACGGCAATACCCAGGAGTGAATCACACACACCCTGTGTGTAAAATTTCACGGCCTATGAGCTGTTATTTTATGGCCCAGACCTTCTGCAGCCTGAGAAGCCTCACGGTTCCCTGGAGGGCTCCTTGCCTCAGCACTGGAAGCAGAGCTGGGAGCTCTTTGTCCTCCTCCTCCTCCTCATTTCATATAACACACTGAGCATGGCGAGGGGTGAACTGCTCTAGAAATGATATCTGCTGTCAAAACAGCAAATAATAGCCTATTATTTATTATTTATTGCTAACCTGCTGTTAGTCTGTAATCAGCTGCTGATGGACTTGGTCTGTGGCATTCAGTTAGCACAGGTTTGCAGAGGGGTGTTTTTTAAGACCTCAGAGAGTAAAGGCACAAGGTATATCATTAATCGTGTTCTGACAATGTACAGACTGCTTTATTTTATATATGGTGTAACAGAATATGAAGGATACTGCATTTTATGGCATGTGTGGAGGCAGGATTGAGGCAGGACTTCCAAGGTCACTGTCACATTTCACATGGAGAGATCTCTACCCTACTGCTGCATTGTTTCTAGCTGTGTGTAGAGACTGACACAGAGATCATTTTGGCCATTAACAAACAGCACCTCTTTTGGAAATGCAGCCAAGTCCTGAAGTGAGAAAGCCAACATCAGCAGTGCATAATCAGGCCCCCAGCAGTACAGGAGAGGAAGTAATAAATAACTTGCCGACCTAGAACTGCAGGAGGAACCCAGCAGGTTGCCTGCAAGGACCCATCTGAGCATTAGGAAGGACGTTTAAATGGGTTCTCCTGGTGCAAAAAAATAGGCTTGGGTGCTCCTATAGACACAGCACCTGGCCAAAATTTTCATTTTTTTTCCTAAGCCTTTCCCTTTGGCAAAACAAGTGCCCTTTAGCACTTCCATGATTTGTCACTTTGCTACTGACACAGAAAAACCATTACCAGCCAAATATGCCTAAGCATTCTGTAAAGCCAGGGTTACTTGGGTAAGTTTTGCTGAAATCAAGCAAGTATTTTCCAATCAAGCAGGTTCTTTCCAATCAAGCAGATATTTTCCCAGGAATCGTGCACCAAGAAGAGCTGTGCTGAGTCCAGGTGTGGAAGGAGCCACGTGATGCATGTGCCTGCTTGCCTTCGAGTGCAGGGAGAGGCTGGGATCTCTTGCAGGAGCACAGGGGGCAGACCTGGAGATCAAACCCTGAGTTCAGACCAAATCTACTTTTGGATAGTTTTGTTTCTCTCTGGTAGTCTCACACCCCAGGGCTGGGGATCTGAACTACATCTTTTAAAAAGACTTCACTGCCTGCCTACTGCAGGAGCTCAATGATGGGACCTTGCCACACTCAAATGCACATTCCAACTTTATAGTATATAAATGTGCCTCCATTTAATTCTCAGTTTAATGTGTTGTTCTTCCTTGTTGCCTCAACTTTAATAATGTATTTATTGCTTATAATAATACTGAATCTGTAACATGAATGAATGTTACATGACTGTTTTATTTCTAACTTTAAATAATGGCAAAACATTTTTAATAACATATATATGACATTTCCATAAACTATATACACTATGCTTACCTTTAAAGTGTGTTTTATTATGTTAGTATACACATTTTTTCATTGGAAGTTTTATCATGGCAAATTATTAAAGGTGCTGCAAATCCATAGCTGCCACTAACTGGTAGAATCCCTTGTATTCAATATCTGTTAGGACTTAGTCTTCAGAGATTATGCAGTACATTTGTGAAATAATTATCAAATATTGGCTTGCTCTTATTCCTTTTAACTTCAATGGAAGTATGACTGACAACAGTATAGTCATGTGTCAATATGTTTCATTGATAAAAAACATTATGTTCAAAATTCCTTCCTTATTTGTAGCTAGGAGCTCAGTTTTTGTATTGTTTACAGAGCTGAAAAGCAGTGTAGTGTCAGAGTGACTCATGAATAGAAGTTAAATAGATTACAGTGGGTGATAATGCAGCCTGAAAAGCCTGGGTAAATATAACCCCCAGAAGGGAAATTTACTATATTTTTTCCATGAAAGATCAGCTGAACTTTGTGTTTATCACTCAGGAACGTGACAAGTTCTGGCTAGCTCCTGTGGTTTAGAAACTTTTCACCTTGCAATTTTGATGCTTTATTTCCAAGCTTCCTGGGATTATTTAATTTAAATTTTGACTCTCTATTATAGTTTCTTCAGGTAGAACAAGATCAGATATTTTATTTCAGCGTTCTGAAGTTTTGCTTTTGGGTTTTTTTCATGAAGAAATCACACAATGGAAGTGTAGCTCCAAAGTATTTCTTCTCAGAGCTGCACGGCACTTCACATCTGCCCTGACTTGCATAACCTTCTCTCTGCATTGAACAACCATCTTTAATGAGGGAGTTGTTAAAATGTGCTCTGCTCTGTACTGAGACGTGGGCAAGGAAAGAAAAGATTTTCAGTTGCTGTTAAGAAAACTCTGGCTTCCTCTGACTGTCTTTTTTATCTTTTAAATTTCATATAATAAATTGCTTTGGCTGCTTTTAGGGAAACAGCTCACATACGCATTCCCTGTCGTTTTATTTCCATACATCCCTGGACTGCCTGATAACAAACATCTTCTGTAGGGAGGGAACAAAAGAAACAAATTGATTCCTGCACCATGGTCACTTTTGGTCAGAGGTTTCTCCCGTCCAGAGTATATCCACCACATTTATTTTCCTGCATGTGCTGTGGTACTCTGTGTGTTCATTCAGGGAGTGGTATGTCATCCACAGAGGAAAGTGGGAAAGGGGAAAGTTTTCACTCTTCAGGGGAAAATGATACTTGGATTATCTGTGTACACCTGTGAAAGCTGTTGCATTTATTCTCCCTTTCTGTTGAAGTCAGTCTTGAGTAACACCCCTTTAACCCTCTGTGAATGCAGGGGTGAAGAATCTTAACTTGGAAGAGGTTGGAAAATTGGTGCTACTTACAACTTGCCAGACATTATGTGCAAGAAAATAGAAAAAGCAAAAGAAAACTCATAATGGATGAATAATTACATTTGTCCTTCCTGTACAGTTAACTCCAAATAATAAAGTTGTCTGTGTAATCACATCTGGTAAAATGCTACTGTGTAAATGGTAAAATCCTTGTGTGTTACAATGGGCTTTACAAGAACACAGATGCAAAGGACACAATTCAAATTCCCAGGGGCTTTCTCCTGCTTTTTTGGGAAATAAACCAATCAAAGGTATTCCAGGGTCTTTGTGATATAACAGGCTTTATACTGAGGCATGACTGTTGTCTTCGGATGTCAATTTTGGAATCAGAGTTTCAGAGAATTATTGAAAAAACCACTTGGTAACAAGCAGTGGAGATTTCAGCCTGAACCCTGCAAAGAGCAGGGCCAGCTTCAGAGCTAGACAAGACTGCCTACAGGATTTTTGCAGACAGGTTTTCAAAAGTCTCTAAGGATACAGGCTCCACAGAACCTTCACATTAGCCAGGTTTTAAATTCTGGAGACAAAAAAAGTCCTGAGATTACCCCAGAGTAATATTTGGAAAAATATGCAATTAATTAACTCTCATGTGTACTGCATATTATCTCTGCCATAATGTCTCGTTTTTTACAGAAATGTGTTGAATTACAATCTGCTGGTGCTCATAAAGGTAAATGCATGTAAAAACATGAAGAGGTGTGATGTGTGGTTGAGATAAGCTGGGAGAACAGGGGGCACCTCTGAACTTCACCCCCACCCAGCAGATGGGTGATGTTTTCAGGAGAGATCTGTTTCTTCTTCCTTTCCTCTCTGCTGAGCAAGGTTAGATTTAGATCTTACCTAAGTGCAGGCTCTTATGGCTTTAATGACACTGGGTTCTCAGCACAATTATAAAAAGGGTTTATTTCTTTGTGCATTAAAAATCAGCAGGAAAGGGAGTAACCTCTGCTGCTACATGATAATTTAATACTGGGGATAATACTGGTATATTGATGAAAAATAATCCAAATGTAAATGGCATTACGGCAGCATTAAGAAAAGGAATGCTGGATGAGAATGCAGATTTATAATTATTTATTGTAGCAATGCAAGCAGATATCTACACTTAATTATTCCGTGGTCAAGAGAATAGTTTCAGCCAGAAAGGTCAAGGGAAGGTCATTCCAACCATACAGGCTGATGGTGCCTTTACCTGAGGGGAAGGGAATAGAGGTTCAGCTGAACAAAGCCATTTACCTGTGAAATAACTTTCCCTGTTCCTTGAAGAGGAAAACGTCCCTCATCACTGCACAAGAGGCAGGCACAGCACTGTTTGGAGATCTTGGGAAAAGCAGTAAAGTGCTGCCACCTCAGCATTCCCATGAAGAGGGCACCTCATATATATATATGTACATATATATATATATATATATATATATAAAAGCACATATTTGCATGTATATTTGTATGCTCTGTAACCAGACTTCACAGCCTCCCTTTCACAGGAGTCCACTAAAGCTTGGAAATAATCTTGATATCTTCCATGATAACAAAAAATTCCATTTGTTCCCAGATGCCAATCTGCTGCAAACACTTCTCACAATCTCTGAGTACTCAAAACCTTTTTGCTACTTAAAGTACGTTTTGGTACTTAAAGTACGTTTTGGTACTTAAAGTGCATTCCAGCCACTGTAAGTTATCCTCAAATATGCAAATGTTTACATTTATGGAAACTTAAGTTTCTGCTTTTTCTTTTTTCCTATCTTGGTCTCACAACGACCAAATTCTTGTGCAGTTTTTGATAGCGCTCATTAACATCAGCAGTTTTATTTTGAACCCATGGCTGGAAATCCTGTGATAAATCCTCCAGTGATCCCTCCTGCCTTCTGTGTTTTGACACGAGCAAGAAGTGTCAGGTTAAGCTCAGCCCGCCTGCCTGAGCTGGGCAGGACAGTGGTGGCTGTGCCTGGTTATTCACAGCGTGGGGTGCAGCTTCAGTGGGCAGCTTTTTAATAATGTAAGCCAAAAGTGAAAGGGTAATGTTTACCAAACCTGTTTCAAAGTGGCTGATTAATCACATAAATGGGTGTTTATTGAGGCTGTTGCTAGGTACTTACTGTTATTGAGATAATTGTGTGACTCAGCTAAGCCAGACAAAGAACTCCACTGTTGCTCTAAAGTACCGACTGGCCAAGTTCGCATCTCACACCAGAGTAAGGGCAGAGACTTTGCTCTTTCTGCTTAGTTTTTTTTCATAAAGCTAATCACTTAGTTCATTTATCTGACACATCATCCCCTTTTACAGCCAGCTTCAAATGGCCTTCTTCCCATAAACCCCAGAAAGTGACCCTTCTGCAGAACCCCTTCATTTTCATAACTGACACCAAGGTGTGGACAGACCTTTCTCTTGTGTATTTTCTATATTATATTATATAAATTATATAAATTATATGCATTATATTAATTATATTACATTATGTTTTATTAATATTTATAGTATTCATGCCTTTTTCTGCTAAACATCTGTATAAACCATAAAGTCATCACCATTCAAAGCACATGTTTACTAAATAACTGAGTACTTGATTAGACAGGCTATTAATGGAGATTTAATGATAGAAATTGCATATTACAACTCATGGCTTATGTTTTTCCTCTAAAAAAAAAAATGGAAACTTTTTTTGAGACTTTTTTTGAGTATACTGATAGAAAACTCTCCTTGCTTCTCAGAAGAAAGCTTGGAGTACATGAAGTCTGAGGTACAGGAAGAGATTTATATCTGCTGACTGGGGGGAACACTAAGAACTTATACCTGCCCTCCAAGTAAATTCCTTTTCACTATATCTTGGTTTTATTATTTTCATATCATAGGCCTTTTCTCATTCCAAAGAAGCATGTCTGTGTTCTGCTGATGGTAGTTTGCATACCTCAGTGAGCAGTAAAGGGTATTTGAAATCACAGGGACATGTTTACTTCAAGACATCAGTCTCAAGTTGTACCAGTGCAAATTTGGAGTAATGTTACCAGCAGTAGTGTTATAATCAGATTTGCACTGATATATCTGAGAGGAGAACTTAATCCTTGCCAGTCATATTCTGCAGAAGATTTGTTGGGTTTTTTAAATTTTCCCCAAGATAAATTATATTTTATAAAGAAGCAGTATTTTGCTCGCTCAAGGTTGTATTTTGATTAGAAAATCTTCTGGTGTGTGTTAGAGAGATCACTGCATTTCAGCAACAAATGCTTTCACTTCCTGGAAATGCTCAATACTTATTTAAAATGTTCCACTAACATTTTCTTTACTGTAACATCTAGGCATAACTGAGAAATTTAGGTCTTCCCTTGTAACAAATTCTGGAGGTTTATAGATCAAGGTCTGAACCAGGCTTTGAACCAGGAAGCGGGATCTGTTTGAACCCTTGCTTTTGATTTCTCAAATTAATGTTTTACTAGAGTTTTCACTGGAGGAAGAGAGTAATCCTGCAGCTGACCTAACACTTCTTACACTCCCAAATATGTTATTAAAAAAAATGTAATGCCTATGATGGTTTTTTTTTTTCTTTCATTGGTCATGAGCATAAATCATATTGAGCCTGTACTGGAGTCTGGAGCCAGCCTCCCAGATATGACAATTTATTAATGGTCTTTGTGGATATCCAGAGTGGGACAATCCCCACGGCAAGCCACTGTACAGAGGCAGGCTAATGAGAGATTAGTGAGTGTTAAAGGAAAGTAAGTGAAGGGTGGAGCAGAAATCCCCTCCAAGTTCTGCACATGGCCCAGGGGGAATCAGTAATAGCATCACCCCAGCTCTCTCTGCCAGCTCCCTCCAGCCTCTCAGGCATCACCTCTGTCACACTGGTACAAGTGAAAAATGGTGTTTTCTGTCACATCATCACCTTGTGAAGGTGGGGTGGTACTGCCATCCCAACAGGTGGCACAGGATTGTCTCTGCTGGGATTGTTGGTGTCAGCAAGGCAGGAAGCACAGTGGGAAAACTTGAAGAAGGTCTGGATGCAAGGTTCAGTCATGTTCTGATTTTCTCCACAGGGAAGAAGCTGTTAGCAGAAGCCAGCTTTTTCTCCAGAAGAATGTGTCAAGTGGCCACCAGTGGAAGACGATAACGGTGTTAGGTCAAAAAGATATTTTTGATCCAAGAAAAGGTTCAGAGGCAACAGCTCTTCCTTGGCTCTCCCTTAACATGTCTCAGAATTGGGAAGCTCATCTCCCTGCTGAGAGGGCAGCAGAGCCTTTCCAGGATCCCTTTTTCCATGTCCCTGCTGTGGGGAACAGCAACCATGAGCTCCTTTCTCCTTACAGCTTTGGGCAGGAGAGGAAATATCAGCCTTTTTGATAACAAAATGTTTTACATGCCAGATACTAAAGATATGTAACCCATCTACCCAGTGGCTGCTAACAACCTTTTTTGACAATGGGCAATGTAATTTACTAGCAAGTTCAACAGCAACAAACTACCCTTCAAAACACTTCCCCTCAGGTAGAAATTTGGATTTTTAACTCAGTTATTCTTGGGTTGTTTTTTAAACCCAGAATTTGATTACATTGCATTTGCCCTGAAAACAGTGGGAAATGTATTTAGTGAAGGGGGTCTAGATACTGAAAATACTTAGTCTTTCAGTCCCTTGAGTCTTGGAAAAAAATGGCATGCTTTAATTGATAGCTGTTTCCTCTTCTAAATTTACAAGGTAACCTTTGGTTTTGGGGTTATTTTTATTTTTTTCTTCTTTAATTTTTTTTTGTTTGCAAGCAAAGAGAATGAAATAAACCTTTTTTTTTTTTTTTTTTTTAATGAAAAGTTTCAGTTCTCCCACCTAAATGCTTGCTTTTGCCTTCTATATGGCCCAGCCAGACCTTGCTTACAGACTGCAAATCCTCAAGGGATTAATTCTACCAGAAGACACGATTCCTTTCATTCTTTTTACATTACCCATTCCTTGGACAATGCTAAACAGAGCTGGGAATGCTGCTCCACACCCTTGGTCCTCCCAGTCTAACATTTTCCCAAGGGGGAAGCAGCCTGCTGGAAGCAGGAGCAGCAGTGCCACCTTCAACCTGAGCAGGCACAACTGGCTGGACTGCTGAAATGGTTTTGGATTCGGGTTGCCTTGCAGCAGCCTCATGATGCCACACCTAGGCCATGTGCAATATGAACTGTCTTGATGAAGGACAAATAATTTCTTTTTGTTTTAACCCTGTAATCGGTTTATGTACTTGCACAATTTCAAGCAGTGGGTGGGAAGGAGGCAATGTATGAAGGGAAAGCTGAAATGTCTGAACTTTGCTGCTGCTGTCTGAGTTGTTCGTTGAATCTATTTACCAGAAATTACAGGAGTCAGATCAAAACAAAAGCCAAATATCTGACATTTGGTGCCGCCTGATGCATAAGATGAAGCTGGGAAGGTGGTACTTTTCTGTCACAGTGATGTATGTACTCGAGTTGTTTGGATAATATTTGGACCATTAAGCATCTCATCTGGGAAGCACAGACCAGCTCTCACGGACACAGCCTGTTCAGACACCTCTGTAGTGCAGGGAGCACTGCAGATGCAGGGCATGGCCGGGGCAGGATCAGTGCCTGGCAAGAGCCTGGAGAAGGTGAAGGTTTGTGTGTTCAGTGCCTGCCCTGCTCACCCTCTGCAGCACAAAACCAGACCCGTGAGTGGAGACCCCTGACCCTGCCTGAAGAGCCTGAAGTCCAGATCTTCCCCCAGACAGAGCAAAGGAGTCAGGCACGTGATCCTGGTGGCACTGGAGGGTTTCCTTTCCTGCAGCAGGACTTCTGCATGTATTCCTCACGCTGCAGTGCAAAGGGATGCCCTGTGCTAATGTGTTTTGCAATATGCACGTCCTTCACTGGGACAGTGTCTTTGTTTGTGGCTCTAAACTGCTCTGTCTGGCTGTATCCTCATGCCTCCCTGCAGTTGCATCAGTTTGGCTGTGTTAACCCTCACCTATGATTAACAGTCTGAGCTGCTGTGCAGAGTACACAGCACAGTGAACTGTGGGGTGAAGTTTGCAATATGTCCTCGTTCCAACTTCAAAATACTAACCTCTTAAATAAAACCAGCTGCACAGAGCAATTAGCAGGCATGAAAATGAAAAAAAGCTTAACAATTTGATTTAGGAAGCTTCTGAAGATTCTGTGCTCCCTTCCCAGGGAAATACAGCTTAACAAGTTCAGTAAATAAATTACTTTCTTTTTTCCCCCCATATCCAGGCACAATTTTTTTTTTTCATATAAGAGGATTTAAAAATAAATATTAGAGGGGCACGTATACATGCATAGAAGCATACACGTGCTTGCATGTCCCAATTAAACTGCAACTGCTTTAGCTGTAGGCAGATGCCTTTGGAAATTGGAGAGTCTGCTCTGCTTAAGAGATACGGGAAACACTTTGGGAAAGCGTTAAAGAGCATCTAAATTGCATGCTGAAGCAATATAGTGCTGAGGCACTTTCCTGCAGCAGAACTAGTGCCACTTTATTTATAAGGGCAGTGCTTGCAGTTTGCATTAGAGAGACTGGGTTTTTTAGGTAACTTGCAGAAGTAATGGGAAGAGAGTTCTCCTTGGGAATTTCACTACATTTCTTTTCCCCATCCAGAGGCAAATCCAATTCCCCCTCCAGCTGGCAATGAAGGAGCATGCTGAGACATCCTTATCACCTTTCAGTTGATCACAGGGATTTTCTATGCCCATCTAGGACTTGACGCCACTGTCTGGAGCACTGCTGCTTTTGCACCTCTTTTGCTGTCACCCTTGTGGTGGTGTCACCCCGTCCCTACCACCACAGCCTGGCCAGGACATTGGGGGCAAGGCTGTCTGCTGGTTTTCCATCACACATCACTGAGTGTTTCATGGTGGAGAACTTTAGGGGTGGATATGGGGGCAGACTGGTGCTGCCCCCTCCTTCCTCCCTCCTCCCTTTTCTGTTCTCTTAAATTAAAAGTGTGAATAGTTGTATTAAGCAGACACCTAGGGAAAAGCAAAAACTCACTGAGTGTACACAGTGTGTCTCCAAGTATTTTTCCAGCCTCCAGCTGCTCCAAAATCAGGGATTTTCTGAGTCTGTTCAGCAAAGCTCTGTTTCAAGCCTCTCCATAAAGCCACATGGCACATCAGCACATCAACCTGACTCAGAATGATGAAATCCTCCTGGAAGAGCTGTTCCTCAATCCAGCCAGGCCAGACTCTGGAGGAGGAGGAGGTGAATACACAAGTATTCAGACACCTGGGAAACCAAATGACATCTCCATCTTGCTGGCAACTGGCACCTACCATCCCCCACGACCCTGTTGAAAACAAGCTGCAGTTTGCTGGGCAATGTTCAGCCCACTGCCTGGCCCCAGTGGGGTACCAGGGCTTTACCTCTGCCAGAGAAGAAACAACCACAGAAAGGTTCCAGCTGCTCCTCCCACAGCTCTGAGTCCTCTGATATTACAAATCAAAGGCGACTCCGATGAGGGGAGAGAGAAATGCATCTGACTCCATCATCAGAAGGCTAAATAATTACTTATTATTCTATACTGTATATATTAAATCTAAACTGAATCTGCCTTTCACTCACCCTTGCTCACAACAGCACAAAACTGCTCTCATCTTGATTCTCCTCGTGACTGTCTCATGACAGCCCAGACTCACACACACTTGGCCCTGATAGGCCAAGGGAACAAAACATCCTCACTTTGGGTAAACAATCTCCATTTTGCATTCTACTTTAGCGTAACCCAGGCACAGCAAGTGATAAGAATTGTGTTTTCTTTCTCTGATGTTCAGAGAATTTGAATCCCAGAAATGTTCTTGGGAAAATTGTGCCTTGCTTTTCTCTATGAAGAGAAATGTGGCAACACTCTGAACTCTGCAAAACTGCCATTTACTCTCCTAAACTAGCTCCACCACCTCAGTTTGTACTTGGTGGCTTATGGTGAGCCTGCATCCCCTTAACCCCTCCACCTCAGCTCTGGGCACAGCCACAGGTGAGGCTGCAATGGCTCTGCTCTGATGAGGGACGAGCCACGTTTCAGCAGAGGCCTCGCTGCAGCAGACCCTCCTGAGCAGAGCCCTCCCATCCCTGCCTCTTCCCGTGTTTGATTTCTCCCCCATGCTCCTTTGGCCCATAGCTGCAGGCCACAATTACTGACAGTAACTAATAAAGCAGCAGAGAGCTCCAGATGAGCTGGGAGAGGTCAACCTGAAAGCAAGGGTTTAAGAGCAGCCAGAAAGCAACGTCCAAGAGCAGTCCCAAAGCAATTATACTCCAGCTAACATTACCCCTGCACATAAATAACTCCTCCTGACTTCTGCAGGCCTTTGCTTTGCTCTGCTTGAGGAGCTCTGCTGCTGCTGTTCCCCCGTGGCAGGTCTCAGCTCTCTCTGTGCAGCTGTTTGGGCTGGGGCTGCACCTCTGCCCACGCCCGTTCACCTGGAGCAAGCGACCCAAACAGTGCCTGCCCTTCCGTGGGCTCCTGGCAGCTCCATGTGATGGCATCGAGTGGGCTCCTCACAGTGCTCTGCAGCATCCCTTCAGTACTCCTTGGATTATTTTTACTTTTTCCTTTGGGCTTGTAAATGTAGAAATCATGTCTTGATGCTCTAAAAGCTCATGTTTGGTATCTACAAAGAGGAGCTTTGCCAATTTTTTCCAAGAATGCTGTAGAAGTGGAATGGACCACTCAGCACGTACTTGAACAAGGTGCCTTTAAGCCAAAAAACCTCCACCATTTCCATGTGACCTTCATGGAATGTTAAGCCTTCACATGATTTCAAACAAGAAGCTGCACGAATTCATACCAGACAAAAGCCCATGTGGGTATGAAATGCAAAGTCCCTCCCTCTGGTGCAGAAGGCTCTGTGCTTCGAGTGAGAGAGGCTGGGAGACCACTGTGGGTAGGCTGGACATCTGTTTGCCCATTCCCATGGCCTGCCTGCACCAGATGGGACAGACACAGGGACAGGACCCTGGGCTGGGTAGATGTCTGATCCCACCTGCTTGTGTGCAGCCATCCCCGTGCTCTCTTGTAGTGAGCAGTAAGGCTGCAGGGGCAAAAAGTTCAGCTGATTTTACCTGATGATAAATATATTTGTAAGGGAAATCACAAAATGTAGTGGCTGCAGTGGAGCCTCCTCATCTTTTAGACTCCTTCCAGCCTTTACCTTCTCACTTCAGTCACAGCCATTTCCAAGTGTCTGATTTGAAGACCTGATCCATGTTATATCAAATAAAAGATCAAATCCCTTGTTTTTCGAGGAGCAGGGCCAAAAGTGAAACTCCTGTGTTTTGACTGGATTCAACCCAAGTTTCTTGCTGATATTAGAGATACCTGGAATTTGGCCCACATGGTTTAAAAATCTCAGGAGCTCTGAGGAAAGTGGAAAAGCAGCATCAGATTTTAGACAAAAGTGTATGCTGGGGAAAAACCTTCATGTTTTAGCTGAAGTTCACACAGTTATCCCTGTTCTGGATGAATCATAATAAATCCTTTAGCCTAATTGTACTCAGGATTTCATCACAGCTCTCTGCAGAACTTATGACTTAAGAAGAGGAAAAGAAAACGGTTGCAAAATATGGGAAATGTAAAAGAGGGTTTTGCATACACTTATGCTCTGTAACAATGAACCAGCATTGTCCTGGTCCCCAGTAAATAAATATTCAGAGCATTTTATAAATATAAGAAGGCTTGTGAGTTAATGAGAACACAATACCTGGGTGCTGCAAAGCATTTGTACTGATTAGATGAACATCCTTTACCCAAACACAAGGATGAAATGTCACATAAGAGAAGTAGCTACGAAAATGTTGCAGATGAATGCCTAAATATAGGTCTTTCTGCTACAGCAAGAGTGAAAGTCTGTTGTTTGGTCTTCAGAAAAGGTGTCAATAAGCAGTGTTGTTTCCCAGCATGTTTGAAATTCAGAACACTATTTAAATACCTCACTGTGGAATTAAGAGTCTATTTAACATCTTGCTGTTGATGTTTCACCTGGTAAATATTTGAGGAATTTGCAATAAATATTTTTTCCACATTTTTTCTCAGTTGCGTATGAATCAAGAAGTCCTGTGAATTTTTAAAGGCAGATTTGTGTTGCTCCCTGCTGCACAGTATATAGGAACTCCAGGTATTTTATAGAAAAATACAGAAACTATCGAGACTTGCATATGAGTTGTTGCTATTTTATGCTAAAACATGTTAGTTAGGTGTTAATGTTCTGATCTCGCAACTATTTATGACAATAAATAACTTGAGTCAAAGTAAGTCATTGCTTACATGTGTGACATTAGTTACAGCCACAAAAATGTGCAGGACTGGGGTTTCATCTTGTAAACCTTCATTTGCTGAAATTAAAATCATAAAAGGCCATGTTATTTTAAGCAGCATAGATTTTGACAATATCTTGTGGATATTTTATCTCATAGGCCACCGTCCATAATTTACTGGTTTATTATTGGAGTGGCTCTATTGCAACCAGGTGACAGGACTGTTTGCACCTTCTACATGCAGGAATTTGGGATCACCCTTCTGACCCAGTGTCCCTCGTGTTTCACTGCAGCTGCCCAGAACTCATCTGGGATCTCAGCAGCAAAAGTCTTTTCACCAGGAAATGTCAAAATACAAAATCCAGGGTTTTTTCCAGAAATATGTTTGGTTTGATCAAACCCACTTTGAGAGATGCTTTTAAGAGTTAAAAAAAAAGGAAAATAGAAAATTCTGATTAAATTTAGAGAGGCCCATTGCAGACTAACAGAGCAGAGAAGAATCTAGGAGCTTTCAGGGGCCCTATATCTATTAACTGGTTTGGCTTGGGCAGAGTAGAGACTTAAACCTTGCCCTCACACACAGGCAGCCTGGTGTTTGGTTTACCTTATTCTTCATTTTCTGCATTTCCTGGCCAGTCCCAAGGGTGATGTGTACTCCTGACACAGTAGTACATGCTGGGAATTACAGCAGAAGTATCGGCTACTGTGAGCTCTTTAGAAGGGCAGCAGCACCACACCATGAGTACATCTGTGCCCTGGGACTGAGTTAACTGAACAGTAAAGTAGCTAAAGAACGAAATTATACAAAATGCAAGCCATCAATAAACACATTTTCATGCTGGGAACTCTGTCAAATGGTGACCTTTTGTTTGCTAAAAGGAATCTATGCAACTGCTTCCCAGGTTATTACAGCATCAGCATTGCATCACTCCCAAGTACACTACAGACAGCACCAATATAAAACATCAGAACAATGAAAGATGACTGTGACAATTATTATGTGGGATGTAGCTCTTGCCTTATTAAGCAATCTGTTTCCCACTCCTTTAGGGCAACCTGAATATGCTCTCAGCAATCTTGCTTCATTCTCTGGCAGGACAAAGATTACAAGGCTGTTAGAAAAGAGCCTGAGATGGAAGAACCCTTTTAAAACTACTTAGGGACTAGTTCAGTCCCTGGAGAAGATTTGTTTTAGGTAAAGACAACGTAAAACCAGATCAACAGGAAATTCTTGTCAAGGACTTAGAAACAAACAACTGCTGCACGAAGCATCCTAACTTCAAACACCTTAATGCAATAATTTGTTTTTAATCATCCATGAGATGGAAAATATGAGGAAAATGTAATATAAATGTCCAAGAATAACAGCGGTTAGTTGTTTGGATTTAAAATCAAAGGCGGTTTCCATGCTGTTGAAGGTTTCCATGGCATGGGAGCTCAGGGTGCAGTAGGCTTCCCTCTGCTGAGGACAGAAGTGGCACTTGTCCTCCCCATATCCTCCTGCAGCCCCATGTGCTGGGACAACACTGCAAGGAGCTGTGCTGATGGGGCAATGTAGCTTAGCCACTCCCTGGAGGTGAGTGAGCCTGGCTGGAATCGTTCCTCCTGTGGAGATCCTTACCTGGTGCCAAAGTTTCGCTCCAGCGATGCCTGGCAGCCGCCTCACCCAGACCCTTGGAGTGTCTGGGGGCCCTGCCAGCACTGGGACCTGCCAAGCACTCAGAGAGGTCTAGAAACAAAGTAGTTAGAGGTCCATTTGGAAAGACCCCTCTTATTTCCATGGTGATATAAATAAAATGTTTCTACCCTCTTTTCGCGGGCTCTCAAGCCTGGTTTGGGATAGAAAGGAAATAAATTTTTATCGTGGGGAAATGGAACACAGAAAATCTTTGACGCACCTGTCTGCTTCTTTTGGTGCCTAAATACCTTTGAAAGTCCTGCCTTGAGTGCCAAAGTGATGATGGATCACACAGTATTTCCTTTTTATTATTGCACTGCATCCTTTGGGCCTCACATTAACATAATTAGGGCCATATGGCACCAGAATCTTTGTTGGTTCAAACCGATGCAGCTCCTTTGAAGTCAGAAAGCCTGTGCCAGTTTATACCTGCTGAAGATTTGGTTTATGGTCTGGGAAATAAGAGAGAGAGGGGTAAAAGGGACCCAGGCACTTTTTGTAGTTAATTAAGAACTACATAGATGTATTTGTGCCCCGCTGCTGCTGTCCACCAGGAGCAGTGCCTGAAGTGCCTTCATGGCTGTAATATCCTTTGTGTGATTACTCTCACTGTCAGCTGCCCTGCCTCTCCTCCTGACTCAGAGTGTTTCAGTGGCTGCAGGTAAAGCTGCACACAGTGAGTCAGAGCCAGCCAGCCACCTCTGGATAGCAACCAAAAACATCCCATTCCCATTCACTTGGTCCTAAGGAGGGAAAGAATTACCTGAGTGAGTGTAGTCTCTGTGCAAAGGAATTACTCTCACTTTTTTCCCCTTGAATTTATTGTGAAAACACTTGACACAAGTAAATAAATTCTTATGAAAATATCTGCTGGGTAACACCAAAAAGATACTGAAATGTAGAGAAGGTAAGTAATGTAAATCCAAAGCACAAGCCCATGGAATTAGAGCAGGGAGCCAAGAAATATTGTGACTGGATGAAGCTTCAAAGCCCAGGACTAAAGTTCACACTCCTGAACCCCTTTACAAGGCACCCAGAAAAAAGTAAATTATACTGCCAGAAATGTTGCAACTGGAGTCACTGAAAGCTCTGAGTTGTCAGTACCTGGAAAACTGTGGTAACTAACCACTTGGAAAGTAGAGTCACGTCTTTTGAGAAACTGAAAGTGAGTGTGTCCATCCACATTCTGCCCAGTTCCTGTAACGATCCTAAAATGATGTTTCAATTCCAAACACGTTCCTGTTTTGAAGCAGCTCATATTCACATCTAACCAAGGCTGGTCTTCAGTGGATCAGACATCCATGGTCTGACCCAGAGGGCTGGCTGTCCCCCACCCCCTACCCGAGATCACCCCCTGGGCTCTGACCCATCCTGGGATGCAGCAGCCCAGGTCACCAATGCATACATGAAATACATTCCTGGAACTCCCCCAACAGCTCCAGTTAACACCAAAATGGGCCAAATAAAAACTTCTTTGCTTCACAGTACTGTAGGTCACAGGAAGAGAAGGATAATCCAAGTGTGCTGTGCTGTGGGCAGCAAATACCCAAGCTAAGTCTGGAGCCCAAACATGCCTTGGCCACTTTGCAAATACCACACTGTACCTGTCAGCTGAGCCACTCTGTGGTTGCTGCCTTTCAAATAACCCCTTTTGATTCACATAACCACATAATATGCTGAGTTGGAAGGGTGATTGAGTCCAACTTCTAATGAAGGAAGGCAAATTTTGGTCTCAGAAGGTCCTTGAGACCTTCTGAGACCAAAATGTGTAGCAAAGGGGGTGTGGGACTGCACTGTGTGTCTGCTTTTTCCAGCCCTCTCAGTTTGCCTAAGAACATGTATTACCACTCCCTGCAACACGAGCCCTTCCTGTGTCCCTGGGTGAGAGCAGCAGCACTGTGACCTCTGTGATCTCAGGCACCAGGATTTGGCTGGGGGTGTTTTTATCACAGGCAGATCCACAACAGTGGAAGCTGTCCCTGCCCGTGGTGAGGGGCTGGAACTGCCAGATCTCTAAGGTCCCTTCCAATACAAACCATTCTATGGTTACATGATTCAGTCAGATATAAAGGCAGCTCCTGAGAAAAGGAAAAAAATCAACTCTTCCCATGTGCCAGCAGGGAGAGGGCAGCAGCAGGACAAGTGCAGAGGTGCCAGGCAGAGCCCTTGCCAGCCAGGCACAGTGTGCCAGATGTTGCTGGAGCCAGGGATGCTGGGCAGAGGTTTGTGTTTGCTGTAGGTGTAGCTGATTTTCTAGATCACATCTGTTCTTAATCTTCTCCTATTATGCACAGTTAAACATTTCACAGGGCTTTTATCGGCCAGCTCTCAGCTGGGACTAGGAGCTGGTTATTCTGAGGAATTTCCTGCTCTTAAATTAGACTGTCACAGGGCAGAGGGATCATCTCTAACCACAGCTTCAGCACATGAGGACTCCTTCCATACCTCACTGGATGGCAAAGTGATGTTATGTGGCCATTACCTTTTGGTAGTAATAATGAAGATCAGCAGCCTTTGTTGGAAGATGTTCATGTAACCAACACAGTATTGAATGTGGATTTAGACAATGAGACCAAAATTTGGTCTGTGTGAGAAAGTTACTTCCCCAAAAGAAATTTTAAACCCCCCATCATCTCATATCTCATCAATGCAAATCAATCTAATCCAAATACGGGAAAACATCACCATTGAGATGAACAGATTGTAAAAGACTTGTCTAGATGTGAGGATTTCTAAAAAGGGGGGAAGTGCAGGTCATCAGGGATGGCTGTTTAGAGTCAATACAATATGGGGTCATTCAGTCCCTCATTGATGGGAAGAGGGAAAGCTCTGGCTCAAGCAAGGAACAGTACTTTACTCCATCCTCTTTCTCTCTGTGATGCAGAAAAAGTGGAGAATTATGTTATAAGTAACACACAGAGTAATTGTCAAACTGTAGTGAATTTTACCATAGAAAAATCAGCAATTGATTTGTTGTCTGCATATGCAGTAATGTGATTAAGTCAAATTCTTTTGACTCTCCCAGCTTGAAAAATCATAGCTTATCTTCATGTTTTGGTGTTGATGCCACTGTTTTAATGTGGTTACATAACTTACAGCAATTAAAAGCATTTCATTAAACTTGTTTTGCAGGTTACATATCACTTTACACTTCACAAGTGCCCTCCATCAAATCATCTTTGTACTTTTGGTAAGCATTCATTATATCCTGTGCCAGTCCAGCAAGGTATGGCAACAGTGTCACAGTCAAATTGATTTGGCAGTGAGAGTCAAACAGCTGCAGGTGCTGGAAGAGATCAAGGTTGTTTTGTGGGGGCTCAAAACTGCATAATTCAGACTTCTTTAACCCTATCCCAAACCAACATAGAGCTGGGTCAGTCAAGATTTTGAGCCTTGGCCTTCAAAAACCTTTGTGCATTCAGGTTTCAGAGCAGGGCACTTCCCTGGACAGGAATAATGCTGCTTAGGATGTAGGTGTTGGTGAAAAGGGAGTGAGAGGAGTTTTGCTTGGCTGCAACAAGCCAAAAGACTGGGTCTCAACCCTCCCCTCTCCTGGTCTAACTTTATGTTTTGCCTAATGCTGCAATGGCACACAATGCTCCTGGCAAGGGAAGAACACGAGTTTCCATCTGCCCATGGTGAGGACATGGTCAGACCTGGCCTGGTTACCCTTTGCTGGGAATGCTCCCCAAAGCTGTGGTGTTCCTGCATGCACTCAGGTGTTGAGGAAGCTCCTGTGGCTTCTCTGGACCACTCTGGCCTTAGTGCCCTGTGTTAGAGGCAGGAAAATCACCACCCCCTTCAGCAGAGTGCAGTTTGAGAGGAGGGCAAGAGGAGGGAAACCAGGAAAAATGTGAGAAGTGGTTGATGATAAGAAAAAACCTGTGTAGAGAACCATATTCACAGCCCCATGAAAAGCTTTTCCTGGCTGGCAGGGGATCAGGCATGTCCTGGAGCACACCAGGCATGTCCTGGTGCCTATGCCAAGCTGGCAGCATTGGCCACCACCTGCAGTTCATCACACCCTGGGTCTGAGTCCATCACAGACACCATCAACAGCAGTCCTGACCTTGCTCTTCCTCCCACTCCCTTTTTCTGTCTTACACCTGCTAAAAGTAAGTACCCAAGTGTTTCTGAAATGCATTGAGTCCCAGCAGTGTCCACCTCCAGGTGACCAGAATCCCAAATATAAACTGTTCCAAACTATTTCTCACTTGAGTCCAAGCACTCCCAGTTTGTCACCATTGATTCTTTTAGCAAAATTTGGTCACTTTCCTCCAGGTCCCTGTAATCTAACTTCAGCACCAGGTAGAGGAGCATAAGGTCGGAGCCAACCTTTGCCTCCTCTGGGAAGCATGAGAGGAGAGGAAAGAGTCAAACCCCTTTGGACCTCACATCCCTGGCATAATACTATTAACTGACTTGGCAGGAGTAGCATAAGGCTTAATTAGTAGCTATTTGTAAAGAGCATAAAGATAATTTGAAGTGCAAGATGATGTATTAACCTGAAGAATTAGTCTAATTAAATGCTTGAAATTGCTATTAGATACCTAACATTATTAGAGCAGAGGCTTTATATCAATAATGTAATGCAAGCACAGTTTTGATTTTCTGTTTTGAAAAGTGCTGCCATAAATCTAACTACAGGCTGCTTAATTATTTTATCCCCATTAAAAATAGTCATATGTTAAAATAATTTTAGCTTCTCCATCACTTTCATGCAGATGTGACTAACAATGTGTTTTGTTTCTAAGAAATTAATGTCTGAGCTAAAAACACAGGAAAATATCCATATGTTTGTTTTTTTCAAAATCATCTTTCAAAGGTCTACAATATGCAAATTTGGCTCCACAGTGAAGTGATATGGACAGAGGTGTAAACTCTCCATCCAGGCAGATTCAGAGTTTTCTGGGATAAACTGTTCATTATGCAGAGTCAAACTAACAGTGGCTCATGAGAAGTGTAGTCCTGTTTCCCTTTCCCATCCCCTCCCACTGTACTCTGGCCTCATCTTGAACAACCTCGTGGTGCTAACCCTTGGGAACCATAAGCCCACAATACACAAAACAATGTCGGGGGTGCTGACTCCCTGAATCAACTTACTGCAGAGAGAGATGAGTGGCAGACCAGAGGAGAGGTGGCAGGAGACTGTGCAGCCCAGGATGGAGGAGAAAGCAAAGCAGTGGCACTGCTTTAAACACCAGCTCCTTCCAAAATGGCTTTATTTGTAACATAAAGCCATGCTGTTGGAAAGAGGGGCAGCCACCCTAGCACACTATTGCCAAGCAAGGAGAAAACAATTAATAGCAACACAGCAATTAATAGCACACCAGTTGTGACCAGAGATGCAGCTGATCTCAGGCCTGCTGCAATATAGATTTGCCAAGGACAGGAGCCAGGAACAGGAACAGTTCCACCCAAACCTCTCTCCTGCTTCCCCATCCATGCAGTACCAGGAGGAAGTAGGTCACTAGACTGTGTCTGATGGTGCAGTGCTGACACAACTGAGCAGACGTGCACCCACTCTGCACAAAGATAGGAAACATTCGTGCCAGCTCCAGCCAAAGGCTTAGGCAGCCCATAACAGTGCTGCCAACAGGGATCAAAAACGGACACCTGGGGAAATATATCAGGAAAATGCAAATGTAGCATGACACTTGCCCCATGTACTCTGTCAGCCTACACATGCCCACAGCTTATAGGCTCAGGCACTGTGGAAAGAAGCAGTTCATCCTGTGAGTTTTGAATTTGCATCTCTTATCTTTGTTTTCCTCTTGTAGTGACAGTAAAAGCAGACAGTTCTTCTCAGCTGGCCCTCTTCATGATTTTACAGACATGTATCTGTAAGTCCTCAGTTGCCTCTCATGGCAGATGAATTGAGGCACGCATGGGTCTTCCTCATGTAGTGACCATCCTCTGCCTTCTCTCCTCCCTGCTGGCCTTCTTGGGTATTCCCTTTCCGTGTGTGGGAAGCTGGATCCTTGATGGATGGGACAAAGGACAATATTCTAAAGGTATAAGGTGACAAGCAGGATATAAAAAGAGGAGAGCCAATATCATAAAAATATTGGTCACTCAACTCCCAGAGGAGATATAAGTGAGAAGGCCAGGGATCCTACACATGTTCCTTTTCTGTATCAAGATCTCTCTGTGAGCTGCCCTTCAGTCTTCTAGGAAAAACTAGTATTAGGTTTTTACTGGTATAAGACTATTTAAGGAAAATTCTACAGCTCCTTTTATTAACCAAATACTTTGAAGACTTTCCATACAGTCATGATTAGTCACTACTGACACATCCCATCTATGCTGCTCTCAGAGCTGCACACCATGCCACTGTAGGACCTCTAAAGGAACTGTTTAAAATGTATTTAAGTGAATCCTTTTACAGAGGTACTCCTTGTGCTTAAAGGCCGATGCTTTAAGGACCTAAATGTGCAAGTAGGGGTTTACCAGAATTTGAATGTAAGGGCCACATGTACATCACACACCTAAGCACTACAGAAAACAGAAGTAGAGCTGAAACATCCATGAAAGTCACATTACAACCCTAAGATACTGTGGAGAATTTGGAAATCACAGTCTATGATTTATTTTATTGGTACTTTTACTTTTTTTTCCATTTCCTCAGTCTCTCCATCCCATAAGAAGAATCAAAACTGCATGAAATAAGGCATTCAAGGGAGAGGGACACATCAAGTGAAGTATCACCTGCAAAAAAAGAGGAAATATCAGTATTGTTGAGCAAAGCCTCAATAAGACATCACTTAGGCATCCTAAGGTAAGGAAAGAAGGATTCAAACTGGAGCAAGCTCAGAGAAGAGCAGCTTGAATGGCTGGAAGAACTAGCAGTCTATTAGACATGGAGAAACAAAAACACCTTGGCTCCTTAACCAATGCCATCCAAGATTGTGTTGTATAAAATGGCTGTTATGCAATATGAGGGTACCTGTGAGACATGGAAAGGATGCTTAAGGAAAATGATGGTGCAGCAAATTATTTACAAGCTAGCCATGAATAAGGTTAGGTTGGAAATTGGAAAGAAGTTTCTTCCAGAGGAATGTCGCTCTCTGAGCCTTTCCCAGAGAAACAAACAATCCAGTCACTTCTAAGCTCAAACAGTTTGTGAAAGGGATTATATCATAAGGCCTCAAGATTATGTCACAGCAAGTCTCTGCCAGTCCTATTTGCCAACATCCTCATACCCAGATAGAGCTGAGCCAGACAAAAACAGCCTACATGAATGGGGGAAATTGGCACAGGGACCAGACTGCAAAACTTCCTTGTGAAACTGCAATCAGAAACCTCCTTCTGGGAGATCCACTGAAGAAAGCAAAACCATTCAGGAAGTATTTCTGTAGGGGCAAGAAAGAGAGCAGTGGGTTTCTCTGGCTTCCCAGTCCATTAAGAGGACAATGGTGAATGTGTTGGAGAATCAGCAGGTCCAGGTAACTTGAACTCCAGAGCCACAAAGGAGTTAGGGGAGGGAGACTTAGTGCACTGATGATAAACATTGGAAAAGCTGGAAAGTTCAAGAGGGAAGAAATGGTCCCATGTTAAGGCAGTGACACATGGAAATCAAGATTATTTGCATAACTACAGGCCAGGTATCCCACTGCTCTCAGACACTGGAATAATTCCATTAGCAAGATTCATTTCACAAAGAAGGCACCAATAAGAACATAATTCATGGTTCACAGTCTTATCCAGACTAGTTTGATTTAATTACTGGGGGGACTGAACAGCTGCGTGGTGATGGTAAATAGGAGTTCTCAGAGCTTGGTACTCCTGTATCCTTGCAATTACAAAGACCAGCATACACTGC
Organism: Onychostruthus taczanowskii; assembly: GCF_017590055.1. Taxonomy (NCBI): domain Eukaryota; kingdom Metazoa; phylum Chordata; class Aves; order Passeriformes; family Passeridae; genus Onychostruthus; species Onychostruthus taczanowskii. Next base: position 3,848,113 of record NW_024497629.1, read on the forward strand.
CAGTAAAGCACACATTAATTGGACTGTGAACATGTTAATTGATAGGTCTCAAACAGTGACTGTCAATGGGGAATCATCTAGTGATAAACTGCAGGGATCAGTGTATAATCAATGCTGCTCAAAATTTTCTGCACTGTTCTGGAAACACATATAAGGAACATGTTGAGATAACTTGCTGTAGGTGACATAAAGTCTGACAGGATGATAAATAATGATGAAGATAAGGCTGTCATCCAGAATCAGCTGGAGAGAGAGATAAATTGAGATGATTCAAACAACCTGTATTTTAAATTAGAGAGCTGGAAAATGACAGATTTCATAGCAAGGAGAGCTGACCATCTGCAGAGTGAGGCTGGCCCTGAAAAGCCATTACACTGGAAGGACTGAGGGATCTTATCAGTCAAGCAACACAATACAAACTCCCACAGTGACAGAAGAGGATAAAGCAATTTCTGTCTGTACAAGCAAGGAAGTTGTTTAGTAGCAGCAGAGAACATATTTTGCCTCTCTAATTGTCTAAAGCTGATCCTGAAAAAAAAAATCTTGCAGTTCTGGTGCCCTTTTTAAAATACTCTGGCAAACAGAAGAAGTCAAGAAGAGTGTCATGGGAATTCATCGAGCAAAACACTTCTAATGAGAAATACAGACTCAACCTCCTCAAATTATCAAAAACAAGAGTGAAGGGAGTTTGACTATAGTATATGCATTTGTTTTGCAAAACTGAAACCTGAAAAAAAGGAACAGGATAATAAAAGCTATGGCTGCACACTGTAACCAGGTGAATTTTGAGGGAAAAAAAAGACACTTTTCTAACAGCACATGTGCTGCAGTATCAGATACCACAACCTGTGGTGTGTGCACCCAGGGAGCACTGCACACCTCGGCAGCCACAGGTGAGCTGCAGGGCTCTGAGGAGGGGAAATGTGTAGTTGCATTAACTTCTAAGTCCCTGCTGCAGTTTGGAGAGTGCTGTTGCTGTGTATAAGGGGACAGGAGCTTTCACTGAACTGCTGATGGACAGCATGGGATACGTGTGACCCATGGTGTGCATGAAGCCACTGAGCACGTGCTCTTCACACACTCATGAAATTGGGCTTATTTCTGTCTGCAATCCACTGTGGGGTGGAAAGAAACAATTTGTGAGTTGGGTCACATAGCAGGACAATGCATAGTGATAATAATTGACCCTGACAGCACAACACTCCAAATGCTGATGAGTTCAAGCTTTTTGAAGTGCAGGCCAAAGTCCTCATTACAGCAGAGCTCCCTGCTGATGGAAATCTGACATTTTGTGCTCCTGGAGTGCTTGGGGCTGTGGGCATCCCTCCCAGCCACCACACTGGCAGCAGAAACTGTTTGGTCGCATCCTGGTCCACTCTTTTATGAGAGGCTTGAGTCAGATCTGCCTCTTGTATGAGTGGGTGAGCAGCTCCAAAATAGTCAGGCTGAGAGCAGAGAAGCAGGGATGGGAGAGCCTGCTCTGAGAGCTCTGGAAGGGTTAGCACTGACCACAGGGTGACAAGAGGACACTTGGCTGAAGCCTCTCCAGTGTGTCCCCAGCACAGGAAAGGGGATCTCAGCCTGGCTGTGAAACATCAGAACAAAGCTGTGATGGAGGTTGAGCAAAAGCTCCTGGCCAGCATGTCTTCCCCAGCCTTTGTTTAATTTAATTTTGAGAGGTCTCTTAGGAAACCAGGAGTCTCCAAAGCCCAAAGTAAGCACAGAGAAAGGCACTGATAACAGAGGAATTTGATAGATCCCAGTAAGGACGTTTTTCCATGGATCATGTGGAGTCTGGATGTGCAGACAGAGCAATGGGTGAGCCCGTGGCTGAGGAGCAGAGACACCCAGCTCTGAAGCTGCAAGAGAGGGAGGCAGACAGCCTGTGAAATCAAAGACATGTGTTGCTGGGCAGAGTGGGCAGGAGAGAAAACCTGGGAAAAGCTCACGCAGTTTGGGAACTGTGATTCAAAGAAAGCCAGTTCTGCATGAATAGTAACTTGCTGCTCCTGTCTTCAGGGAAGTAGGACTTTGTATTTTCTTCTGACAAAGCAGCCATATAAAAATGTTTGAACCCATCTTCAACTTTCTCTCTCTGATTTCTTTTACAAAATCCTGAATTTTAGTGACCTACTTGGGTGAAAAAGTTCAATGGATGTATGAGAGTTTTAATGCTCTCTCCTTGTGTGTGTGTGTGTGTGTGTGAATATGAGGTTAGGCACCCCAAATTATGTTTCAGCTTCCAATCGAGGGCAGCAACTTTCTCTGCAATGTCAGCAGCCTGACTGGAAGAGCATGTTTCTAATGAGGGAAATGCAAAGTATAGCCAGAGAGAATTTAGGAGACAGGCTAGAAAAAGACAACTTCAAAATATTGTTAGAAATGAGCTCATTAAATGTGCATGTTTTGATCTCTGCATCCCACACAGTACAAAGGGTCCACTGGCTGAATATCAAGGGGGGTGGAAGGATCAATTCCTATCAAGGACATCAGCAGAAGTACGCAAGAATTTAGGTGTCTTGTTTCACTTGTGGTTTTTTAATCTTCTGCTTATGGCTGCATTTCATTTTGAGCTTTGAACCCAAGAGCAAAGGTGCAGTGAGCGACAGATGCTGGGAGACTAAAACAGGGACAGGCAGCAGGGCCTTGGATGTCACAGCATGGAAACAGGGGCCATGGAACATAAACATGGGAGAGTGGCAGGGTCATGGGCAGTAAACACAGGCTGTGCAAGCAGATCCTGTACAAACATGGTGTGTCCAGCAGGACATGCCTGAGCACAGGGGTTTGGCAGAAAGACTGAAGGAGTTAGGTCCCTTCTCCTTGGAAGAGAGAAGGCCTAGGGGAAATCTCATCACAGGGTTCCTGTAGTTATGGGGTGGCTATAAAGAGGGTGGAGGGTGTCTCCTCACAGGAGAAACATGAGTGTGGCAGGGCCATGAGCTACCCACACAGAGAGGGGGGGAAGGAGGATGCTCTTGTGGAAACAGAGCAGGTCAGGGCATGAGACAACAGCAGATCTCCGGAATGGAGAAATTTGGGAAAGCTGCCCCACTGCTTAGCAGCACAGCAGAACTGCATGGCAAATGTGACAGCTCAGGGAGGAAGATTCGGTCCTTAGATGCTGTAAGGGCAAAAAAGGCGGTTGGAAAGCATCCATTCCTTCTTAAGGATGGTGTGTCTTATTGGCCATAAAAGCAGCATGAAACAGGTTGCCTTTCCAAGGGGAGAGAGACATTTTGGAGATAAAGTCAATATGGATATAAAGGAGATCCTCTTCTGCAGCAAAGTGTTCTGTGGAGAAAAATTAACGATTAACTTGGTAACTGATGCTTTACTGGTTAAACTGGAATGAATCTCATGTGCTTCTGATCTCATTGTTTCCACTGGATTCTTTGGGCTGAGCGTGGGAATCTCACTTCTTTACCACACCCATAAAGATGATCCGTGCTGGGAAGATGATGCCTTTGCTCCACTCACCACATTTATGGTGAAGCTCTTCTTGTACCAGCATTTGTAGGGAACAATGTGGGAAAAACAAGCATGTCACTCTGACAGAAATAAGGGGACTGGATTAAACCAATAATAGGATAGGGAGAGAGTTTAGCTAGAGCATCTCAGTTAGCTGGCATGAGTTCCCTCCATCCTCTCCTGTTTCATCACATGTGACACAAATCCATGAGCTCCTCTGCAGCTTGTCTGCACTTCATCCATGGAAAACATTGAGTAAGAGGTGATGCGAGCCAGCTCATGTTAAATCAGGTCAGAGCTGCTAACGGGGCACAGAAACCATCATGGTAATTTCCATGCTGCTCCACACACAAAGCACAACAGTATATATTTCTATTTATATAATAAGGGAAATAAGTTATTAAATGGGATCCCAGCTGCAGATGTACTTGTATGTCATAAGAGAGGTCATTGACATGTAGCTGAATCAAGGAAGATGACCAAGAATTTAAGAAATCTGGGCATGTATTATTTATGGAAAGAGAGGCTCAGCAAGGAGCTGTTTGGCAATTGCTGGGGGCGGAAAGACTCATGGTGTCTGGGTGAGGAATACTTTGTGTAATCTGTCTAGGAAGGGAGAAGTCATCTGATTCAAGGAGAAAAGTATACAGATAACTAAACCACAGGAGGTTGCTGCACGAAGGCTCCCAGGAAGGAACAGAAGGGATGTTAGGATGCATTTTGGGAAACATGAAAGCTCTGCATAGCACTGAGCACACAGATGGGTCTGAGGTTTATTTTAAAGACTGTGTTCGCCACAGCTGAGGGCAAAGCCCAGTAAACATATGAGGTACCATCAAAAATCCAGCAAAATGGCATGATCCCCCTCCCCTGCCATGATACACAACGGCAGCAGAAGTGCAGACATCCAGGGCATCCAAGTTTGCTCCACCCTCAGCAGCAGGGAGAGATCCAGGGGTCAGCCCTGAAAAAGCAGTGATGCTCTAAAACACAAGAATCAGCAAAGCTTGGAGAGTAAAATATCTCCTGTGTGCCTTTGGCAGCAATCTCTGCAAGGGGTAGGTTGGCATTAGGGATAGATTAACAGTTTTTTTCTTTCTGCACCTTCTGGGCTTTAGGGTGGGACCCTTATTTTGCAGACCTCTATTTTCTCTCCAGCTCTTCCAGAGTGATCCCATCTCCCCTGGGTTCTCAGCTCTTCCCTCAGCCTTCAGCCTGCCATTGCCTCACCCCCTGGCAGGAGTTCAGTGATAATATAAATCCAAGCTGAATTTGGTGGATTTAAGCCCAGCCTGCCTATCACTGTGCTTCCTGACAAGCAGACATATCAATGTTAAGGGAAAATGAAAAAGAAATGTAAAATACAAACACTTTTGAGGAGACCCAGTCCAGAACCGGTTTGAATCTGATAATATTTTATGGTTTAAATATAAATCCCTTTAAGGGGAAAAAGAAAAGCCAATAAAAAAAAAGAGATAATGAAATGGAAATAATGTTTCCCTGTGCAGGACAGAGCTGCCAGCCTGAGCCCTGGCTGGCATTCACACAGAGCTACCTCACACCTCCTGGGTGAGGATGAGGCCCCACAGCCATATTTTATTGACAGGTTGATGTAGTGCAAATAAAGTAGGGCTGGAGCTGTGGCTGCTACAGGCAAGAGGAAAGGAATTGAGCCAACTGTGATGTCTTCGTATACTTGCAGATTATAGGAATGTGTTTTGCTGGCCTAATGGTAATCCAGACTTTGAACTCCTTTCAATCCCATTCCTCTCTCCCATGACATAAAATAATTCCTCAGGACTGTCTATAACCCCAAACTTCTTGGAGCTTGTTCTGTGCAATGTTACACCACTGGGGCTCCTCACACTATTGTGTAATGGGTGAGATCACAGAGGAGCTCAGCCCCTGTGGCTTGCGCTATCTTGCCCGCCTGATGGTTAGCTGCACATTAAAAACTTAAGAACCATTCCTGTAGGATTACAGCCATAACTCTTAATAGTGACAGGAAATACTGACATGCAAGTGATCCAGACCAGCAAGAAATCCATTGATGTGGGGAACTTTTCTGCTTATGTCTATAAGTTCACATGCTGTGGTCACAGTTTGGGAAATTCAGCCTTTATTTGTCTTACTGTGCTTTACAAACACATATGGATGGGTTAATTGTGGAGTCTGGTACAGGGGCAAGGACAAGAGCAGTGTCATGCTTTCAGATGTGGTGTTTGGCCTCACAGTGTTAAATAGAAACCTGAACAGTATTCATGGGTTTAACCTCTCAGCAGATGCACCCTGATGCTCAGATTAAAGTCTCTGAGAATGAGGAACTGCCATCCCATGGTAGGATTTTCCTCTCAGTGAGTCATTGCCCTTTGCCAAACTCTCGTGTTAAACGGCTGTTGAATGCGAGGCACAGAGCCCAAGCACTCCAGCTTCCTGGAGTTTGCCCTCATTGAAGAGTCAGGGGGTTTTTGCAGCCTTTTTATTTACAAAGAGCCTCTGGAAATGCAGTTTGAAAATGAGCCTGGCATGGTTTGCTGAACTGCATCCTGACCGAGAGGTCTGAGCAACACAGATGAGACTCAAAGCTGTGTCCTTGGTGACTTATTTATCTTTCTAACCACAATTCAAATCCCAGTGCATCATCATGTAAAAAGTGAATGCACTTGATCAAAAATAAGGGTATTTGGAAGCTTCAGACAGTGGTCTGATGGTTGTCACAGAATCACAGAATTCTAGAATGGTTTGGGTAGAAAGGGGCTTTAAAGATCATCCAGTTCCAACATCCCTGCCACATGCAGGAACAACTTCCACTAGACCAGGTTGCTCAAAGACCCATTCAACCCAGCCTTAAACACTTCCAGGGATGGGGCATCCACAACTTTTCTTGGCAGTCTGCATATATTTTTTAGATATTTGTATATATGTTATTCACTGAAATGAAAATAATTAAAATTTGAATAGCTTATCATAGGAATGTGTGAATATGCTGATGCAGGACAGGAAAATAAGAAACACATAGTGTAGTCACTAAAAACTATTTAAGTCCTCTGGGGAGTGTAAAATCTGCCCAGAAGGCAGAAGGGACAGGAGCACCAGGTTCCCAGCAGCAGCCTGGCAGCTCACGGGAGGTTTTGGTCTCCTCCAGGATCAGTGTTCAACCATCCTGCTGCTACTTCCCTGGTGTCTATTACCTGCCCTTCACTGTTGACTACATAGAGTTAATGGATAATGAAAATATGCTTTGGGAGAGATTTACACAACCACATTTTATCAATGGGTCATTTTCTGTTGGCCTGTGTGGCTATAAACTGAAGGGAATAGATTACTATAAAATAAGCCCTTTGGTCAGAAAGGATGAGCTGTGGCTGCAAAATGCCATTCACTGTCTAGAACAGGCTGAGAAGAGAAGATTGCAAATGCCCAAGAGCTTAAACATTTACACTTGGAGGTAAAACAATGACATTCAGTCACCCTGGGCCTGGTGTTAGTGTTGGCACCTTGCCCTCAGATGATTCTCTGGGCTGCTTTCCTGTAGCAATGCCATTACAGGCTGATTACAGACCAACCCCAAGCCAGACAGAGGACAGGACTGTGCCTGTGGGTCTAGCCTGAGGGCCACAAGATGAAGATTTGACAAGAAACTAGTTTCCTGTTTATTTGATTAAATACAACTATAAAATTAAGATAAAACATTTCCACAGCCCACTAGAGGTGTGTTGTGAGATGCACCACTGAATGTCTGTAAAGTGATTTGGAAGTGAAAAACATTGCAACAATGCAAAGCCCTGTCCTTATGAAAAGTTGATTCTTTTACAAGGCAACAAAGTCCAGAAAAGTAGAATGGAAATTAGCAGGTCTCCAGATCCCTGGCAGCAGTCCTATCCCTGGCAGCAGCTGCAGTTCTGACACAACCTGATGCTGCAATCTTCTGGAGAGAAGAAGAAAGCTATCTAGCATTCAGGATGTTCACTGAATGCTGTCATTTATTCAGAGGGGTACTGCTGCATCCCCCAAATGAGGAGTTCAGGCCTGAATTCAGCTGCCATGACAGTGACCACTGTGGCTTCAGAAAAATCTCACCATCCCTTTATCACCAAATCTGCAGCGTTTCTTACTCAAGGCCTGTGAGTGAAAGCTTCTTCATAAAAGCTGCCAATTGGTGTCCAGGGCATTTTGAAAACCGACAAAACTATATGATGGCAGAACAAGCATTGCTCTTGAACTTTTAGGAGCATTTGTGCTATGAGGATGAATGTTTGTATGCATTTGTGAGTCTATGGGACACAGGACCATGAAAATCTTGGAGGAGCTAAAACATGCACAGTATGTGTCAGTAGTTCTCTTGAAGAAGGTTGAATCCTTAATTTTATTGAAGGACCTCTGTAGGATACACTGTCATGGAGACTGATAACTCCAGAGCAAAGCAGGGGCATTTTAGAGCTCTGTACTGAGAAATCTTGCTATGCAGTGAGTTGCAAAATATCTTGTTATTCCCTCATTGCCAATATCCAGTTGCCCACCATATTAGTTGAAATATATTTCCTGACTGAAATGTTAGTGCAGAGATCTACTGAAAAAGCAGTGATGGCCTCTGCACTGCTTGTTTGGCTTCCAAAGTGCTCTTGGTGGGATCCTACCCTGTTTGCTCTCACCTTCTGCTGCAGCTCACCACCCTTCAGCTGGGCTGGGGCAGAAGAGATGTATTTATTTCCAGTGGGGGTGCTTTCAGTGATGCTGTGGGTGAGGTGGTTTCAGTCACTGGTGTGCTCCCTCTCCCCTCCTGGGCAGGGCTGTGCCCTCTGCCCCAGGTGACACGGCTGTTCATGAGATAAAGCACACACAGCCTGGTGTGAAATCCTCAGTTTAACCCACAGCAGTGCAGTTATGGTGGACAGGGGTGGTTCAGCCACTGGGAACTGGAAGAGGAGTCAAGCAGCCTCTGTGCCAGTCCCAGCTTTGCTACCCTGTGGGACCAGCGAGACCACAGGAAAAGGTACAGGGCAAAGAGAGTACAAAAGTCATCACCTTCCCAAAGTCCTTCCCTTTACCTTAAATGATTACTTAAATGCAATTGCTAATTTAAACTTGCATCTCAGGATCATCACCAACTTGTGCAGAACAAAATGCCTTCCCTTTCCATCCTGTAAGCAAGAGGCAAAATTACTTTTTAGGAAAGCTGTGTAATTCCTGCCTGAAATTAAAATGCTCATTCTTTTTGGTTCCTCCAAGCTATTTTTCTACAGTTCCTTAAGCCACAGATGAGGAGGAACAAAAGCATAACAAAAATCCAATTAAGGAAAATCTTTGGGAAAGAGAAAGTGCTTGTTGTTTAAATGTGAGTTGTAAAGGTAGCCAGGAAAGGTGGGTTAAATGCAGAGCCTAAATATCCAGCAGCCATAACTGTTATCTGAGCCTCTGCACCATCAGCGATGCAGCAATACTGGTTTGGGTTTTCCCCTCCGCTCTCCAGGTTCACATGTGAGCAGGTCTCCACAAGCTACCCAGTTATTGGTCTGATGAAAAATTGGTTTGAAAAATAAAACCCTGTCAGAAAAAGAAAGTGTATGAACAGGCAAAGTAACAGTCTTGGAGCTCTGGAAAAAAAATCTTGGCTCCAAATTATTCTACATTGGGAAAATTCATCAGGTGCCAAGAGAAAATGAAAAACCCAACAGCCTTGTTTTGATTTCCACCCATTCCAGCTGATCCCTAGTCTCCAGGCTGAGCTTATCTTTTTAAAGACGGCTTCTTATTCAGTGAGCCACAAGCCGTGACTGCAGGGAGAAAGCACAGCCTAGTTTTATGTAGGATGTTTCAGCTGCCAATGAAAAGATCTTCCTTCCCTGAATGCTGCAAAACCTACACCACCAAACTGTGCCATAAGTGATGTGCACTGCAACAGGATTTCCTTGTACTCCACCAAACACAGACAATCTGAGACTCACTTACCCCGTTCACCCATTGAAGAGGAAATGGGATGAAGAATTAGAAGAAGGAACAAGATAATGAATGCAAACACATTTGCCATTCATTCCTCACCTGACTTTTGTACAGGCTCTTTCTCCTCTGTCTTTCTCTCCCTTTGACCTGTATGTCTGAAACCACTCTGGACAGCTTCTGCCTTTTTCAGTTTGCTGGCCTTGGTGGAGGGAAAAATTAAATTTTATTAATTTAATTAATCTGGCAAAAGGCTTATTTTCTCAGATGGCTGCACAGATGCAAAAGGCCACAGACTGAGCAGTGCTAATCCACTAGGTAAAATGAAGACCGAGTTTTATGGGAAAGAAGTAGTTTTATGCAGGTAAATGACTGAATCTGCCACTAAAAAAATCAGAAGAAAATAAATCAGCTCATTCTATGGATTAAATTTGCCTGTGGCACAAAAAGAGAGCACAGCTGTACTAAGGGCAGCAGTGGGCCCTGGATATATAATTGGTTAATTAGATATTTTTCCTCCTTCTAAGCCAGGATAGCTTTGTTTTATGTCTGCACCTCTCTCTGGTCTAGCCAGCCCCAAAATGATGGAAATGCCTGTTCCATGCTGCTAAAAGGCACAGGGATTCCTGTCTTTGGCAGAAAAATCAGGGAAAGCTGATGAGATACATATACATGTGTATACATATATGTGTATGTGTATATATATATATATGTATCACCTCTTCTGGAAGTCACGAGCATTGACAGGTCTTCGTTCAAACTGAAGTAGCTCAGGTATATGCAGGGATCTGTTTGTATATATTATTCAAGTAAGTATGTGTGTAGATATATACAAAAAATGCACATGTGGCTGCATACTCCAAGTGATGCATTTCCATATGAACTCATTCATCTTGAGAGGCAGGCAAGGAGCAGTTTCTGGAGCAGCTTTCTGCTGGAAAGACTGACTAAGAGTGATCTCCCTTTGGTCATTTAATGGGTGGTGGGGTCAGATTAAGATCTCTGAGGCTTTCAACATTTAGCTTTCTTTCTCCAACCTATTTGTCTTTCTTTCTTGTATTATGCAAGAGATGAGATGCTCTGATAAAAACTCTTCTTGTGAGAGAACATGACTCAGTTTTCACAAGTGGATACCCCATGAAACAGCCATCATTCCCTCATAAGTCTTCATATAACCAAAATAATATCAAAAGTGGAGGCAGGAGAGAAGCAGGGTCAGAGGGGTGAAGTGGAGGAGGAAGTCATAAACTTCCTTCTGTATCATTTGCACTGAGATCCTACAGCCTCTGAATCACAGCTATGTGCACAAATAAGTCACAGTCATCTGCAGGGGATCACCACAGTTGTAATCATCACCCTTTTTACTCCAGAATTTTCAAAGTTAAAGTATTAGTGGAATAATGTGTTTGTACACATCCAAGTTATACCTCTGCCATGGAGGGGGTCCCATTCCTCCAATCTCATTCAGCTGCCAAATTATTCCACTAATACTCTGCCATGGAGGGGGTTATACCTCTGCCATGGAGGGGGTCCCATTCCTCCAATCTCATTCAGCTGTCAAACATCTCTTGAATGGGTCTGGGAAGAAAATCTAATGGAATAAGCCCCATCTTTATCCACCAAGGGAGACAAAAACTTGCAAACTCATTGTTTTCTCAGACCCAAGAGTAGATATACCTAATTCAACCACAAATTGTTAGGCTGAGCAGGGTTCATGGTACAGCCAGGAAGACTAATTCCTTCCTGTATAGGAATTACCATGTTAAACTCCATGACCTGGGTTACACAGGAGGTCAGATTAGATTATCACTGTCCAAAATTCTGCTCCCAGAAACCAGTTTCCAGTGCCCATCTGGCTGCAATCCCAGGTAAACACGAAGAAAGAAGAAAAGCAAGCATGTGGTCAGGGTATCTCGTTTCTGTGTGCTGCGGTGGAGGGGCTCTCACTGCTGTCGGTAAGAAGGCAGCAGATATTCCTGAAAACAAGAAAAACTTTAGCAGATGTCCAGGAGGGATTTTTAGGGTCATGAGTACCCAAAATGAAGCCCTCCCAGCATGGCCTTGTGTGCATGCAGGCAGTCCCTACTGCTGACTCAGGGTTCCCAGATGCCCTGAACTTGGTTAAATACAGAGAAACTCCCCCATGGCAAAGTGAGTCCCAGAGGTACAAATCATTGCAAAGGGCAATGCTACCAGTTTGCTCCACCCATTCCAGGACTCTCCTCTGGGCCATTATGTCCCTGCTGGAGAAGGGGATGCCACCTGGCCCTATGCAGCCATTCAATAACCATTTCTGCCTGTACAGTAACATTTCTGCCCCAGTGAGAGACCAAACAAGCTTTGCTGCCTGTCTTCTCTCAGAACAGACCTGGAATGGTGTATTTCCATGCCATGGATACCCACAGTCATGCCAGCCCCATACACCTGAAGACCACAATATAACTGGAGAGGTAGCAGCTCTCTTCAGCCAGCCTAACCAGCAGAAGTTTATTTCTCAAATAGTTGAAGGAACATCTGCTCAGTAGTTGCTCACCTGCCAACAAAGGCAGCAGAGCCTGTTTCTCTGGTTTGTTGGTGCGCACTTCCAGCTCACAGTTATCCCTAAAGCTCCAGGATCCCTTTTTAGCACCTCCTGTGTGAAATGCTTAGGCAGATGGTACCAGCAAGGCTTAAGCTTTCTTTTGAGATGCCGTGAAATCACCTGCCCATCCCTGATTACCAAACACTGGCCTCCATCCGCTTGTCCTGTCCCCACCCCGGCAGGCTGGTGAGCCCAGAGCTGCTCTGTGACTAACGCAGCGTGAGCAAGCCAGGAGGCCATCGGCCACCTAAATCAGCTGAATCAGAGCAGCAGGGGAAAAAAAAAAAAAGAAAAAAAAAAGCTGTGTGAACAAGCACTAATCGCTTACAAGCCGCAGCATGAACATCAGGCACATTAGTGAGTCACGGGTGAAATGTGTGACAATGACTCCGGTGAGGGTGGGAAGGGCTTCGCGCCTGGGCGGGAGCGAGGGTGTGCGGTGGAGGCACAGCCCGGCCAGCCAAGTGTTTCCCACGCACATTCCTGCACCCCATGCACTATGAAATTCGGTCAGAAGATAAGGCATGGAAGCAGAAAGAAATTCCTAGGAGGAAAGCGAAACAGAAATACAAAACAGCATGGTAATTTCTTGCTTGTGAAGAGCGGTATTTCCATGTGCGGGCTTGCTCCACCTGCAATTTTACATGTGTACAGTGATTTCTGATACATGCCTCTGGTAAGAAGCTTGATCTGTCTCAGGAAAATCGCTTTCTTGTTAATTTATTATTTGATATATATGTAAAACAGCATACAATATAGCCTCAATCCACTGAGACTCATGCCTTCAGGGCTGTGGGTAAAGGAAAGAGCACACAAGGGATAAACCAGAGGGAGAACTAAGCTAACAGCTGAGCACCCTGGGTTCAGAGCAGCCCCTGGTGTTCTTTTTGTCAAGATTACCAGCACTGTGCTAGCACCCACAGCGGTGCATGGTGCTGAAGTTACACACAGCAGGTGCCTATCAGTGGGCATCCCTCAGCAGTGCAACCCTGACGCTGGACAAACACAAAAAAACCAACCTAGGGATTTTCGGGGTAATGGGAGACAGACCCTTTGGGTGGTGCTGAACCGGGTAAGTCTTCTCACTGGAAAAGTTCAAGGTCAGACAAGCTGCTGTAGTGGAAGGTGTCCCTGCCCGTGGTAGGGGACCTGGAAATGAATGACCTTTAAGGTCCCTCTCAAACCAATGGTTCTGTGATTCTAAAAGTCCCCCTGTGAGTCCCTGCATCTGAACACTTTGCAGCAGAGGAGCATTTCTGAAGGAGTGCTGCCTGTCTAAGGGCCCACACACTCCAGACCTCGCCTCAGAAGGCATCTGTGCATGATGGGTAAATAGGTGAAAAAACCCTGCTCTGTAATGAGGAGAGCATTGTTCCAAGCAGTGCCCTCACAGCCTGCCATGTGCTCGGCGGGTGTTTCAGTCAGCCGCACTGACATGCGGGTGCCTGCCGGGACAGCCCAGCCCCGGGGCTCCGTGCCCGGTAACAAGGCCGCAGAGCTCCAGGGCGAGCCGAACTGCGATTACAAAAGAGACCTGAGCTGCAAAGGAATCCTGAAATACTACAGCAGCATGGCAAACAGCGGCCCAGAGCTCCCCCAGCCAAACCACTCAGTGGGTGTTGATGCAGTCAAAAAGCATTGGAGGCTGCAGCCTGGAAGAGAGAGACCCCCGGCCCAGCTCCGGCAGGGGAGGCTCAGCCCCCAGCCCATCATTCCAGAGCAGCTCCCTCTGCCAGCACCGGCACATGGGTGAGCTTTCCACGCAGCCAGCTGTGATTGCAACACAATGACTTGCAGTGTATTACAATTAAGCAAGCAGTTAAATAATTTTTCAAATCAGGTCCTAACATGAGACAAGATGCAAAGACAGCTTCACGGAGGAAACGAAGGGGGCGGAGGAGAAAGGGAGGAGCGCTCCAGACATGCTGTAATATAAACCAACAGCGCACCCGCCCTGATGGCTGCCAGTCTGCGTGCTTTTCAGACACACCTGATAATGGGAGGTAAAAGCCAGAAGCCCAGGCAGACCGAGAGCTCACCACAGGGTGACCCATCTCCTGCGTGGCTCACGTAGCTCCGCAGCCTCTGCTCACCCCGGTGCCTCGTGGTGCAGGGCTCCATGGGTTTTGTGTTGGGTGGGCACGACGCGACCTGAAAGCTCAAGTGTGCAGAGCTCTGTTGCTGGCAGACACTGCCAAGGCAAGCCCATGGTGCCTGCAGCTCCCTGCTCCCCTTCTTGCTGCCTGCCTGCAAAATTTTCCAGCAGTTCAGCACATCTTTTGTTGTTTATTCTGCTGACCTTTGTACAAAAAACAGCCTGTCTTTTGCAGTGAAGAGGACACTTGCAAAGAGCTTGCAGTTATCCACTGGAGCAGCTTTGGGTGCTAAGAGGGCTAAAGAGCCTTGAGCCTCCCTCATGCCTGTGAGTGACTGGCTCCAAGGTAATCTTTTTGTGGATGTCTGAGTTTTAGTTCACACCATCTAGTCCAGGTGCCTGGGAAGGGCTGTAGGACATGTGCAACAGCCCTTCATAGACCCTTTTGTTAGATATCAATGGGTTACCATGGCCCTGGCTTCCAGGTCTCCATTCAGTTCACACCAGTTCCTCTCAGGCAGTGTGAGTTGTGCACCTCTACCATTAGTAACACTGGCGCAGCTGGCCACTTCTCTATCACAAATATACACTTGTTTTTATAGCAAAGAGATTGAGCCTACTTCCATCCTAGTATGAAATGAAAAATACCCACTGTTCTCCTTTTTTCAGTCTTGCCTCTGGCCTCTCTACCATCATTATATGTCAATAAAGACCTAGCTTCAGTCCTCTGAAATGTCTTTTGCATCCCAAGAATGTGCTTTTCTAATGATGCCCTTCTCCCTTGTCCCCATGCTTCTTTTTTTTTTAAATTGTGAGTTAGAGTGAGGCCCTGGGACAGACAGGCAGAAACACCCTGGGAAGGCTCAAGGCTCTTCTTTTCCATAATTTCATGGGACTGAGGACATCTACAGTCCTAGCCTGGCCTCAGGCTAGGCGTCAAAAAAAAAAAAGATGGGTGGAGAGCCTGGCTAACACCTGCTGCAACCCTGCCATGTCTGGCAGGTGTTGGAGAGGCTTGGGAGGCCAGACACCCTCTCCATGATGGAATGGAGTTACAAGATCCCATGTCAAATGAAGCTGTGGCTAATGCAAGCTCTGTCTGGGGCTGCTGTGTTGAAGCTGCATTGAGCACTGAGCTCCTGGTGCCACTGAAGCACTCTGCCTTCCCCAAACTTCCTGGGAAGTGTTTTGAACTTTATTTTTAAAAGTGCAATTAATCACAGAGCAGGGCTTGAAATGAGTCCAAGCACAATAAAAGCAGCAGAGCCTGCTCAGCCCAGTGAGCATTGTTCAACACGGCCTGACTTCAGGCATCAGGAAACTTCCAGATGTAACTTTGCCACTCCTGGCTCCTGCAGGAATCTTAAATGCTTCCATCTGTACAGGGGAAAGACTTCGGAAAAGCAGTTCTCCCTCTCCTTTTACTTACATTCTTCCAAGCAGCAAGAGTTATTATCCCACAGCCTCTGCAATTTCTGCTGGCTTCACCCTCATTGATGGAATACTGCACCCTGCCATTCCTTGCTGCTCCCACCCCCTGGCAGGGAGCATCCTGACGGAGCCCCTCCATGGGGTGAGGACAGGCCCCTCCATCTGCTCCTGTTCTGCCTGTGGTTTAAGGAAGGCATTTTCTCACGCTATTAAGTTTTCACTAGATGTGGAGGGGGATCAGGAATGCCTTGGATGGCGTAAAAATTCCCTTCTTGGTTTGGTTATTAGGATCTAGAGGCAGCAGCAGGCAAAATTATAGCCTGCATGAAATCTGAGTCTGCTGCTCTGCTGTGGATGAGGAGTGCACCCCGTCCCCATTCCAGGTACACTCAGAATCTCCTGGGGCAGCCCCAGAGCCTCTTCAGCTCCTCCTCAGGCCTCCAAACACAGGAGTAACTTGTACCTGTGCAAGCTCCCAGTTTATGCCCACAGTCTGAGGGTCAGGCATCTTTCTGGCTAAAAGGCCCAAAATAGCACTTCCAGCTTAGTTGCTGCCCTGGGGAAGTTGTCCTTCACTCACTCAGTCTGCTGTTTTCTTTCCAAGAAGAGGCTGCTCTTTGCTGCATGTTTTTCACCTTTTCCTCTTTCCCAAATACTTCTAAGTAACAACCCCATGCACTAGCTCTGCAGATGCTCCTAATCATCCCAGTTACATTTAGCACTTACAAAGCTCCATGCTTGGTGCTCTGTGAAGCATTAAAAGTATCTCACAAATGTAAATTAATTGATTTTTTTCACTCTCAGAGGATGGAGGCGAGCAGGGGCTACATTCCTTTTGCAGATGAGGAGGCTGACACAGGAGAGGTCCGTGGCTTCGCACAGGGCCACACAAGGGGTGAGTTAGATCAGAAAGCTCTGGCTCAGAAACTGTGCTCAAACCACCAAACATCAGGGCAGAGGAAAATGGGAAGGAGCAGGTCCAAACCAGAAGTGAACAGTGCCCAGGACTATAAATAGTTTCATCTGACACAGCTTTTGTGAAGCTCGTGTAAAATGCAGAAAAGGCTGGTGTTGCCCTGGGGTTTATGGCTGTGTTTGTTTCCAAAACCCCACAGATCGCTCAGCCCCCCAGTACCCAGAGGAGTCCTGGAAATGAAAGCCCAGTGAAGCAGTCTGTGACCACACAGACCTTGTCTGTGGCCAGGGCTTTGGGTGCTATCACAACAAAAGCAGTAACAAAGTACAGCTGCTCTAAAGCAACGAGGCCTTGGAAGAGTGGAGCAGTGAGTGAGAAACAAGGAGGAGCAGGGGAGAGAGGAATGGAGATGCTTGACAAGAGGAGCTCTGGTAATCCAGGATCTCTGGGGAAAGCTAAAATGCAGTACTGTTTACCTGTCTGCAGTATGACTGGATGTGTTTGCACCCAAATACAGAGTGGATGTGTTCTGAGATGTAGCTGCCTGCCCTGTGCTCCTGGCTGGGAATAAATCAAAGCCCTGCTGTTTGGAGAGGGGGGAATGTGACTCAGCATGGAGGAGCTCCACTTATCCTGCCAGCATGCCAGAGCTGCTGTCCTCAGGCTGTACGTGCCCCCAGGCCACATCTTCTGAGAGGAGGGATGTTTTCATAGACACTGTGCCAGAGTAGAGGCAGGATGCAGAGGCACACAAGTTACTCATCCTGGCTTAAACCCCACAGGATGTCTCAAGTGACTGAACCGTAGGCTGAAATAGAGACTTAAACTATCAGTTTGTGGATTTTGGCAATAAGTCATTGTCTGCAGGGAGGGCCAGCATGGGATGACCAAGTAGATAACCCCAAATGACAGCAGAAAAAGCTGCCAGATGGAGTTGTCTGTTCCTTAGGGATTTTGGCATCACTAGTGGTTGTCAATGCCCAGGCCCTATTATGGCAATATCAGAGCAGAGAAACTGTGGTCACAGGAGGAACAATGGTTATTTTTCGCTCATCTGTGCTGGGTGATTTTTGTAGCTGTTTATAAAATTTTGAAATCAAGAAGTTTCTGCCTTCTCCATTTTCCTGCCAGTGCAGCTTCTGTTTCTGAGAACAGTCCCCAGATGGGGAGCAGTGGAAATGAGATGTGAAATGAGAATTCAGATTTCACATTAGAATCAGAAATTAGGAACGACGGTTAGCTCACCTCTCCACTCTCTATGCAGGACAAATTAATTCCCTCAAATTTTCAATGTTTTCAGTATTATTTGCTTAATCTGATGGAACAGATCTTTTATTAGGAAATTAAAATGTTGTAGCATGATTCATCAGGAAGCAGATAAAATATCTTTAAGGAACTATGTTAAATTATGATATGTCTAAACATGTATAATAAAGCAAGGATTTTCATATCCAGTTTATAGAGAAGATTGTAAGAGATTTATTGGACCAGACATTCTAATGCATGTTAATTTTGGGTGTAATAACAGAAATGCAAAGCAAACTGGAAGACAACACCTGTGACAGTTGTGACATAGTGGAAATAATTCAACACCACCCGTTAAAGCTGAACAAAGAGAAAGGAAACTGAGAAGTCAGGAAGATGATACCACAGAAGAAGAGAAAGAGCTGTTGCTCCTCCAGAATCAGACATGGTTTCTGTCTTTGCCATTTCTTAGCTCATTACCCCTAGAACAGGCTCCAGCTGTAGTGCATTGACTTAGCAGAGTCAGCCATCCTATTCCACAGCTACCTTCTCATCAAGTCTTTCACTAGAAACTAAATCAAAACCACTTGTGATAGCTCTGTTAACTGCCAGCAATCCGCTGACTGGGTTTGGAAGCCATCACCCTCACCTTCCAGGTTGTAAGGTTTTCCTCACTTGTTTGCCCTTTTCCTTGGATTCTTGCTCTGTTTTCACCCATATATCCAACAGTATCACAGACAGCAGTATCTCCACAGTTGCACAGACTGCTGTCCCAAGGGGGCTCACTAATATCTGTGTAGAGCAGGCAGGATTATGATGTTTTGAATGCTTTCTAGTGCTGGTTTTATTTACAGTGCTCCTCGTTTCAAGGATTACTTGTGATTTCTTGTGACTGATAGTGTTACAGATGTTGCACTGGAGTTGTGATGGCAGCTGGAGTGCACAATGTGAGAACTGAAATTCTGTTTAAAGCTCCTGCAGAAACCCAGGAAAATAATATTCATTTGCCTCCCATTCCATTCAAATACACATGTGTGGACACTATGGCCAGATGGCAGCCTGTACAACATTTATTTCTGCAGCTCTCTGAGATACTTTAAGGAGATTTTCTTTAGGATTCACATTGAATGGTGTTGCTATACTAAACTTGTTCAGCTGGCCTGATTCACTCTGGTTAGATATAGAAGGGTATGTTTCAAACCTTTTTTCATGGGAAGAAAAAAAGTAAATAAAAAAGAAAAATACATCCTAGCTTATTGCTGCATTCTGCCAAGGTCTATTCTCTTCACCAGGGTTTATTTTGCCAGACCAGAGTGCACAAATCTGCCTGTGGATGTCATTTCCAAGCATGTTTGCTGTTGAAATGATGAACATCTGATCCCTTCCTATACAGAAGTCTGGTTCCCATGATCTTTTCAGAAGTGGGAGAGAAATAAAAATGTGATTCAAACTTCACAGTGCCTTGTATAAAGGTACCCTATGGCCAAGCTTCAGGACATGTCTCTGCCTGCATGGGGTCAAACAAATTGACATGCATAAAAATCTGGACCTCATTCTCTCTAGGTTATAAACCCACAAAATCTGGGTCCAAGCTTAGAAAATCTTTTGTTATCACTGTTCCAGGGGATGGTTCCTGTGGATTAGCGAGCAATTGAGTTGCTCAGGAAGCCTAACAAAGTGCTAGAGCCCCTCGGCCCTGAGGTACCTGTGCAAAGGGTCCTTCACCTGCTCAGCCACTCCCTGCTGTGAGATGACAAGTGCTCTGCTATTGCCTGAGCTCCTTTTCAGTAAAGACTGTCATAGGCATATGTTTGTTTGCCCAAACCAGCAGGGTTCTCAGGCTACACCTAACCCAAGCTGCACCAAGGACTCGTGGCATCCTTCTCCAGTAAATGTGAGGGGATGCCAGTGCAGTAGCAGCTCCTTTTGCTTAGAGACCTTGAAAACCCAAAGGTAATAGAGGGTGATGAGTGCTGGGGACCGAGACAGGAGCTAAAAAGAGAGCTTACATAGAGCTCTATTGTTATAGCAAAAATAAATAAAAACAGCAACCACAATAAAAGCTGTGACTAGGACAAAAGTGTTGATTCATGCCAACATCCTCAGGATACATAAATATATATATACACACACACATAAGCACACTCTTGAGCCTGCAGGTACCAAAGTTGCATAGATAAATATCCAGATAGCTGTCACATGCATTTTATTTCTGTAGTACTTTCAAGGATCTTAGGGACCTTTGTGGACATCCACAAACAGTTGAAGTGAATAAATATTGAACGTGCATCTCCAGTGAGGAAATCCTGACCCTGCTCTGAGCAGGGATGTTGCACCAGATGGTCTCCAGAGATCCCTTCTGTCTCCAATGATTCTGTGAAACAGCCTTAAACAACATGGGTTAGGATCAGATCCTTTGAGTCAGCTCTGAGCACACCATTTGTCAGACCACTTCTTAGGACTTACATGGATGGAAGAAGTAGTTCCCCTCTAAGAGTGCTACCATCAGGAATTTTATGCTGATCCCACCTACTGCCTTCTAAGGAAGTTGGGCTTTGATGATCCTTGAGGGTTCCTTTTCATTCAGGATACTATGGCTAGTAAAACTTCATTTTTTTTCAAAGTCTTAGAAAAATTATACTCAACAAGGCAAAGTTCCTTCTTTGGATGAGTGTTTCCAAAGATCTCAGGCCTTGACTTGTTTCTAGTTGAATCCATGGGAAAAAAATTAACACATTAATTCATTAACACATTAACACTTAGATTAAAAAAAGGACTTCAGTTAGGTTGGTACATGGAAAATTCCACCATGTCGCTTTTAGTGAACAATGACTTTCACGGCTCTTTATGTTCTCCTTTTTGTCTCCTGTGTTGTCCTTTTTCAGGGCTTCTTCACTGCAGCTTCTTTTCCTTTGCACATTGCATACCTTGTTTAGATAAGATATTCAGATTTGGGTATCTTAGTCAGCTTCCATGGTATTTAGCTCCACAAAACCTTCTGGAAAGGCAAACCAAGCTGCTTGCCTTAGTGGTTTAGTTTATCCCTGTCATAAAACTTAAGCCTGGTGTGATGGGGGTGTGTGGGGGGTAATGGGACAAGCCAGTTGGGAAAATGCAGAGGGGGAGAGGTATGTCACTGCTGAGAATATTTCATTCACCATTCATGGGGAAGAAAGGTCACTGAGAGTGAGCCATAAAGTGGATGAATTGCCCAGGCAAGATATACAGACACCAGAGGTCGTACATTAAGTATGACACTTTTTATGAAACTCATTTAAAGGGGGGTTCTGTATATCCTAAATTTTATTTTTCTTCTGACACAGGAAAATTCCCTTAGGCTACCAGCATCAGCTGTTCTCTGTTATGCTGCCATCTGTTATGTAAAATAACTAGAATTCCTTTTTTCCTCCTTCCCCCATGGCTTTCCTGTTTTTCAGCTTTGGTCAGTTTTGTCTTTTTCATTTTCTTTTATGATGCAAAATAGCTTTTTACTTGTTAAATAAATAAAATACTGGCAGAAAGACTTAAATTATTTATCTTTACACATAAAATACATCAATTTGTTTTTACAGTAGTCATTTGAGAAATACCCATTGCTTTGCTTTCTAGTTGCTGACTTAAATCACCATGTGTTCCAAAGTGTATGGGGCATTTATGCTGGGAGTTGAGGCAAGTCCCCTGTGATGGTATGGTGATGCACTTCAGATCCAAATACAGATTCAGACTTCCAAACATTTTTGAAATGGAAATGTTACTGAATTAAGGGTTTGGATTTAGAATTTTCATTCCTTTAAGGTCCAATACTCAAATGAGTGGGTCAGGAACTAAATATATGTAATATTTATACTGCCAGTCCTTAACAGGGTGCTCCATAGATGGTATTGAAGTCTTTGGTGACTTGTTATGTTGATATGGACTGTGGAAATATGTGAAACATGCTGTAAAACAGACTGCACAGTTGTGTTGTGACTTTAACTCTTTTCTTAAAATTATAACTGTTGTTTTATTTTTTCTGGTGAACCTCAGACAATTTTTAGGACAAGAGCTCAGCACATTTTCCTGTGCAGACTATACATTCACTGTTTCTCTAAAACTGAAGAAATAATCACTGTACATGAAGAAAATTCAAATTCTATCTGACCAAAGGGGTTTTACAGAAAAATTACTCTTGTGCAGATTTTCAGATGACTGTAGTAAACCCAGGGTTCAACAGTCTGTACTGCCCTCAGAAGACAGCAGATGCTGTGATGCAATATCTATCCTTCCAGCTCCCTTTCCCCCTGGGGGCCTGGGCAGCTCCCTCTGTTCCCTCAGAGGTGGAAATGATCTTGGAGTCTGCAAACTCTCTGCATCACCAATATCTTTATAGAAGTTTTTACTTTATAAACCTAAGGGACAGTGGAGCTTTCCTGTATGTTAACCTCAATTTTGAGCTAGATTTCCAGGAAGAGGGAAAATGTGATGGCATGGGACCAGCCACAGGAAATTACTGGTCCTCTGCTGTTATAAAAGGGACAAGAAGAGAAAAGGTGTTCACTGCCTGGTGCAAAATAGCTCTTCAGTGAACTTTTGTGGGGGAACTGGGAGGGAAGAGGCTGAGCTTTCTTCCTGGATCTGACCAAGGAGAAGCAGAGAGGAATGACAGGATCTGCTTTCACTGGGGACTGTTGTGTCTGCTGGCCTCCAGCAGATGAGCTGCTGGAAATCACACAGAATTCATAACCTTTACGCATTCCTCAATCACCCAAACTATTTTTTTTAATCTTTCAGAAGAAAAGCCACAAAACTCACACAAAGCCTGTTTCTGTGTGTAGGTGCTAACTTGCCACCTGCTCCACAAACTCATCCTTTCCCTGGATAGCTCCTGCTATTGAAGTGATCAGGTTGTCCTGCCCAGGAGCTGTGACTGTCCTAAGGGCCAGCAGCAATGGGCTTGTGGGCCCCTGCTGTGAGGGAGGACTAAGAGACAGAGATGATGGGTCTCATGCCACTTCAATTCAGATACTTAAATTTTGTCACTTGGGTCTCAGCTCTTCTGAGACTCCATTAAAGTCATTAGCAGCAAAATAGGAAATTGGAGGAAAATTCTTTTCTTATCTAGCTTTGACAGTTGCCTTTGAATGAGAAAAATATCCCCCTCAGCATGGTCCTTTGATGCCACAGAAGGCAGAGGGAAGCTAAAAACAACTTTTACACATTGAAATTCAAGTGAAGCTGATTCCACCTGGAGTCTGTGCCTGATGTGTACCAAGAGGAGCCTGTGGAGACACAGCAAAGCTGAAAGTTGGCAAGCAGTGAGCTGACACTGAGCACAGCAGACTGGGAAGTGTCCATGGAGATGGTGACCAGAGCAGTGGCACCACCACAGACACAACCAAAGCTGCTTAAACTCTCTGTCAGATGCCAGTCAGACAGAACCAAATGCAGATGCACTAAGGTCCCCTGGGGTAAAGAAGCAGTGTATTGTAGAGGCTCCTTTGCTGGAGTATCCAGCATGGAGGTGTGCTCACTGTGGGGGAATTATCCAGATTTCAGTCTTGTAGCACCACACTGGTAGACTGAAGACATTTCCCTCTTTTGTAAGAAATCATGCTTTCTTGGATAGGTTGGGGAAACTGGCAATAAATAATAGCTTTGACCATTATGCCTTTAAGGCTACTAAATATGGGGGAAATTACACATATGCAGTTTTTACTCTGTGCAAGCCCTCTAAGAAGGGGCTGCACATGATATATTTACTGCATTATTTCACAGAAATTCTCTGGTTAGGAAACTGCAGGACAGCTGTAACTAGCAAGTTACCCAAGTCACAGGACAGTGGAGTTTGCTCCATGAAATGTGTCTTCTGGGGGCTTTAAAGGGAGTTTATAGAGATTTGTATATTAGGAAATTTGAGCCAGGACACTGAGATAAACCTTTCTGTTACACGACAGGCACACTGAGCACTGTGGTGAGTTGCTGAAACTCCCCAGTCATGACTGATAGCATGTTCAGTATCACTAACAGAAACAAGGGATTTATCAGTGGGGAAAATCCCAGTAACTCATCTTGTCTGCCACTTCAGAATGATATATACTCAGATTTCTTATTCTTCCACTGACTTGCACCAACCTTCAGGGATGGGACGAGAGCAGCTGTTCAAACACTGTGTAGCAACCCTAAACCATGCCAGGAAGTGGAAAGATTTATCATTACTCTTCATCTCCAAAGAATTCTTGGAAGATGGTGGAAATTGCTTTTCATCCCCAAGTATACCATGTCTCTTCTGACAAAATTATGCCAAGGTATCTTTAGTGTCCCAGCACGACTTCTTTGTTTTGTGCCCACCAAAGGAAGGACCCACCATTGCAAGGCTCAAGGAAGAATAAATATTGAGTTTTCAGCTCAATTTTGATGACTTGAGAAGAAGTGAGTGCTATGACTGAGAAAGCTTCATTAAATAGGAGTACAGAAGTCCACATGCTCTGAATTTTATTTTTCCTAATCTCTCTGAAAATGCAGAGAATGCAAAAGAGTTTATGTAGAAATCTGGGCAGAACTCCTTTTGCTTATGGCCATTTCTGACTCTCCTGTTGACACATCACTTGATGCCCTTCTCTACAACCAATATTTTTGTCTCCCAAAAGGAAGAGCTGTTCCCATGTGATTATTTTCAGGAAAATAGTCCCAACTTGATGATATGGTAGGCATATTTATCTAATAATGTTCTTCTAGCTGTGTTAAGGAATTATCCTGAGAAGTGCCCTGCAAAGAAGATTAACATGATCACACAGGTGGCATCTAGCATTGCACTAGGAAGGACTGCAGTTAATTTAGTTAAAATTCAGACACGGGGCTGGGCTGACAACACTTCTCTGCATTGTTCATGGTGCAGACTGACTCCAGAGCCCTCAAAGCACAAAAAAGAAAAAAAAAAATCAGAAACAAGGTAGCTCTGCTGTATCTTCATGATCCAGACACACTGTGCTAGTGATACCTATCGCCCATGTTACAGAGGTAAAGGGTTTGATCCTTCAGCTGGACTTTGGGTCTCTTACACAGGCTCCCCAACACCAGAGCAGAGCAGCTAAAAGTGAAAACCTATCTGAGGCTTCATGCATCTTTACTTTTGGACAATGAAACCTCCATCTCTGCTTGACAGATCCAACATTGCTCCTGGCATGGATTTAAGCAGCTGTAATGTCGAGGATTTACAAAAATTCAAGCAGCAGAGTATAGCCCAGGGCTTCAGCAAGCACAGTTTAACTGGTGTAATTAGGCATTTATTGAGATGTTTCTTGGTGTAAATTGTATTGCCTGTTCTTCACACTTGCTTACAGCCTTTGTTAGCAGAGACAAATGGTACCATCATAAGTCCTATGGAAACATTCAACATACTTTTAATGCTGGGTCAGTAAATCCATAAAATCTAGCATTTATTAGAAATGCCATTTTCATACCTTTACATGGAAAAGGAGCTGTTTATTATGAACCAGGTCCATTGGACCTCACATGTTTTTCAGGTATGGCCTACAGAAATCCAGCCTGGAAGTGCAGAGAAGCAGGGCTCTCCTGGCAGACTGCACAGTGCTTTGCTGAAGACTTCTTTCCTCCCTCAGCCTTCATCCCTCTTGTCTGTCTGGACTGCAGTCTCTCCCAGGGGGGACTCTCCCTTGCTCATATCAGGTGGTCCCAATGCAGACCAAAGTCTGTGAGCATTTCTCTAACATACACATATAAACATCTTCAGAGGAATAACAGGACATTTGGAAGTGGGAATTGCTTTTCCTTTTTGAGCTCTCTGCAATGGGAGATGCTTACCAATCTACGAGGAGTCAACAGCTCGTGTTGTCCTTTTTTCCCCTCTCACCCCAACCTTGGTACAGCTCTATTATATCAAGATACAATATTCCTACTATTGTTGAACCTCACTTCCTGAGAGACAAAAATCTGGGTTCTCTCCCTCTCAAAGTGTGACTCACAGCAGGAAGACAAACCTTCACAGGAGGTCTACTCTTCCAGAAATACTCTTCTTCTCATTCTTGAGCTCAGGAAATTATATCAGGAAATTATATAATACAAACAAAACATGTTTTAAAGGGGAAAGGGCAAACTTAGATTGAACAAATATCTTTCCTGTTAGGCTGCTCATAATGAAAACTGCAAATGTCTGTCAAGGGCTGCCCTTCTGCTAAGGTTGTGCTTTCTTTCCTGGCCTGAGTACTTTTCTCCTAAAAACCAGCGTACCTGCCTTCTTACAATGGATGCTAAGTATGAAGAAAGAAGCAAATAGCTGCAGTAGAAATACGTCTTTTAAAACTATTGCTGGTAGATATTTGTACAAAGAACTGGAGGTATGTTTTAACTTAATGTAAAGGAAACCACCTGTGGACCAGAAGCATTTAATTTCTGTCAACAGGGTACAAACAGTAAATGGCATTGTCTTCCAGCTACGATGCTTACCAATACCTGAAACTTACATATATAAAAGCAGATGTTTATTCAAGTAAATTGTCTTCATTTTCTTCAAGCAAACCTTTGAGAAGCCCTGTCAGCATCACAAGCCCAAAGGCCGAGCAGCCGTGGCTGGGCACTGCAGGTGGGTGCCCAGGCCCTGCCCCAGCCCTCCCAAGATGCCAACATCACTCAGTTTGGAGTCCAGCCCCTCTGGAACAGCCACAGGCTGTTTATCACTTGTGACTAACCCACCCCAGTCTCCCCCTCTGTACAATGAGTGCTGCTCTCTGTATCTGCAGAGTAAATCAAGAATAACTCAATAGCTTCTTTAGATGCCAGTTATTGTGGCATCTAAAGAAGCTAGAAAGGAAATCAAGTTGTTTCAATCCTTTCTGTGCAATTTGTTCAGCTTTCCCTCCTTCAGAAAGGAGGGAAACATGCAGTGGCAAGTCTGACTGTGAATGTGTTTAGGGAGGGTGAATCTGTGGGCGTGACTATCATCCAGTGCACCCAGGTTCACACAACAGGCCTGTGAGCCTGAGAAAAAAGGGCACAGAAATAGAGAGACAAAGTGGGAATAGAAGACAGAGGG
Organism: Onychostruthus taczanowskii; assembly: GCF_017590055.1. NCBI lineage: Eukaryota > Metazoa > Chordata > Aves > Passeriformes > Passeridae > Onychostruthus > Onychostruthus taczanowskii. The sequence continues at coordinate 3,874,817 of NW_024497629.1, forward strand.
GAGAGAGTGAAGAGGGAGGGAGGGGAGGGAAATGAGGAAAAAAGAAATAAAGAATAGAGGAAGGCAGGGAAATACATCTTGCTTTAAAATTACAACTTTCCTCATAGTCTAATTTTCATTACTGAGTCAATATAAGAAATTTACTATTAAAAAGTACTTAAGGAGAGTAACACAGCAAATACTATAAGGATGGAAATACAGCCACAGCAATAAACTAAAATGGCTCAAGGCATACCAGCTCTGCACACTAGCACCAAACACCTCTCCATCCTCAAATATCAAGAGACAATATCAAGCCAAAGAATATCTCAGAGAAGTTTTTTCTCCCTAACTGTTCAAATCCATATCTGACCTCTGCTGGCCAGGTTTCTCCATGATGCATTTGCAGAACACCACATGTCGGCTTCCCAGGAATGGCTGAGGCTGGCAAGGGATGTTTTGCATATGGCTATTTTGATTCTTCTCTCAGCAGAGTTTTTAGGGAGCTGGGGAATCCGACCTCTGTTTCTAACAGTTTGCAGAGCCCGGGCAGGCAGCAGTGCTTTGGCAGATGGCATTGGGCGGGCTGAGGTGTGCGGCTGCTCTCCCAGCAGGTACCCAGCAGCCTGACCTCGTTTCGCTCGCCTGCCTGGGAACTCCCCGGGTCAGGTTTCCCACGGGCCAGCACACCTTCACTGCCACCCAGCCACTGGGACAGCTACGGCTCTGCTGACACAAGAATCCCACCCCTTGCTCATAGAATGCTTTGTGGTCAGACTGTTATTAACACGGATTTTCATGCTCATGGTCTTGCTGTGTTTCTATAAAACGTAATTGACTTTCCTTGCTCATTTTAAACTTTTAGGAAGTGCAGAGAGAATGTGTCTGCATGGGAACATGCTGGACTGGCCCAAAGCTGGGCGAGTTCTCCTCTCTGACTGCAAACCTGCATCTGAGATGCATGCGATGGGTAGATGATTAGTTTAATACATCACTGAGAGGCATGCACACACAGGGTGTGCTACAAGGACCTGGGGGAGCACAAGCAGACCACAGTGAGATGCATATTGCAGAGGTACAAGTCTCCACAAACATCTCAACCTCATTCTCAGCCCTCAATGAGAGCCATGGCCTCATGGGGAAGCGTCCCCCCTCTCGAGTGCTGCAGGGAGCATCCCAGCTCCTCAGGAATAATAACCATTTAATTTCATGTGACCATCTGACAATGATGGATCCATGAACATTAATCACAGGTAGCCTCTAAAAGTAGCTGCAGACACAAACTGTAGTGTTCCTCAGAATTGCCAACTCCTGTTTTAATAGCAGAGTTTGTGAGCTCTTGAGCTTTAGTATAAAGTGTACCATGCACAGAAACTGGGAGCTTTGTGTGGACTTAAATGTACTTTCTTCTTTTGTGAATTAATATGTTGGTTTCACTCTGTAATCCTCAGTTAGCCACAAAACTCTGTAGCCTTCTTGATGCTTGTCCCCTGTTAATGAGCCCACAAGACTGATTTCTTGGTCTTATGACATCAATGTGACCTCATATTTACATGGAAAAATCAGTGGCTGAAAGTGTTGTCACAAGTCAAATCCTGAAATCCTTTCCCAATCAGAAACCTCATCAAAATCAGTAGGGCCAAAGATGTAAGGACTGCTCATGTAAAAGTTTCAGGTTGCTCTTTCAATCTACAAATCTAAAAAATACCTGCTAAAATGCTTAAAATGCGTTGGATTTGTGTCTTTTCTTGCTAACTTGAAAAATGCCTTGATGATTGCACAATCACAGTCCTTCAAAGAATAGCTCTGATTTGACTCAAAAAAAGCTTCATAATGCTGGCTTTGCCACACAGACTACACTTGCCTTTGGGATGAATGGGGTACGTTCTGCCTATTGAGCCGAAATCCATGGAGCAGTGCGAAGATTTTAATGAACAGAAAATCTTTGCTGGAAAGACAGGTTAGACTTGATTTATTTTTTTTCTTAAGAAGAGAAAATATTGTCAGTAGCAGTGGGAAGGAGTCAATGTGTGTTCACTGGTTACAGCAGTTATAAGATCTTGTATATGAAAAAGTATTAGAACAGCATGGCTTTTACATTTTCTGAGGAAAATTTTATTACAGCATGGCTTTTACATTTTCTGAGGAAAATTTTATTACAGCATGGCTTTTACATTTTCTGAGGAAAATTTTTACATTTTCTGAGGAAAATTTTAAATAAATTGTAATAAAATTGTAATAAAATGCCATGAGCTCTTCCCACTCCTATTGACATTAAGGAGAATTTTATCATTCATTTTCTAAGGAACAACTTTTGGTTATTCTTTTTATTCCATGCACAAGAATGCTAACTGAGCAGCACAGGGATTTAACTTCAGAACATGCTTCTGGGACATTGTAACACAGACAATGCAGAAAACCTGATTTTAAAGATATGTCTTAACACAGACACTGCTCTAGGATCAGGGAATGAGCCTATTGTGTAGACAGCAGGCAGCCATGGAAATCAAGGACCGCAGACTGAATTTAAGTGAGTTCCTACTGCAAAGCAGGAGAGGATAATGTGATTCATGGATGTATGAACAAGGAAGTAGTGAGTAGGAGGGGGGAGCTGATCTTATCTCTCCCCACTGCTCTGGTAAGGCTAATACTGGCAAAGTGCATGAAGTTCTGGTGCCTTGTATTTTAATTGTAAAAGCTGGAGACAGGTCAGAGAGAGGATGAGAGAAAAATGTCTCTCTCTAGTGAAAGCCTGGAAGGAATCTCTCTGCTTACCTTATCAAAAAGATGGAGACATGACTTGATTAAAGCATACAAGTACCACCACAACAAGATAATACCATATGCAAAATATCTTCATCTAGTGGAGAGAGCATAGCAGGAATCAACGGCTGGAAGCTGAAGCCAAACAAATTCATACAAAGAAACCCAGGCATGCATTATTAATAGTAAGAGCAATTAATCCTGGGAACTACTTACCAAAAGTAGGGCTGGATTCTCTGTCTCTTGATGTTTTCAGATCAAGATTGGATGTCTTCCTAGTAGAGATGCCCCAGGCAAACCCTTATGAAAGGGAAGCATGGTGAGACATAATAGTCTGTGATACACCATCAGACCGGTTGAGTAGATGATCCTGTTCTTTCTACCCACTGGCTCTATCTCTGCTAGTAAATTAAAGTGTCAGGACCCAGGCCCAGACTCCTGAACATGATCACCTATGCTATTAAATTGTTAGGACAGTCCTTCACATGTTGTCGACCAGGGTCAACTGGCCCTCTCCCAGACACATTTAGCACAGTTTGGGAACAAGCATAGTTGTTTCCAAGGTTACAGGAAATTTGGACATGGGTACTGTATTTTGGAGAGGAAAGGAATATAGTAGTGGTACATGCTGACCAGACCACCCTTTGGCAAAATTCATTTTCACCTGTATTACTTGCAAAGATTTGATTTGGCTACAGCAGCTCGAGGTTTGACACCAACCAAGAGAAAATGTGAATCAAATATTCCAGAGCCGCCTCCAAGTAGGTGGAATGATGTTGACACACTCACAGCTTTGAAGAGCTCTAAAAGGGAAAAAGGAAGAATGTTTTGACATATTTTAAATATTCAGAAAGGCTAATTGTTTCCTGAAGTAACTGACATTCCATAGGAGTAGTGTATTCCTGCCCATCATGTCCATACTAGATGGAGACATTGCAGCAGTGCTTCCCACACAGCCCTGGCAATTAGGCAACATGGAGCCTGATGACTGGGATCTTTTAAATGTCAACACAGCTTCCTATTCCAGTGCTCACCCGGCCCTCATTAGCAGCACTGAGTTAATGTCTTTGTTGCTGCTGGTGATGATGTGCAGGGACACGAGTGCTACCCCTCGATGTCTGCTGTAATAGGAGAACAAGGAGTGCAAGTTCAGGATTTAGTATCTCATCTCGGGGATCCCACAAGGATGCTCTTCACTGTTTCTGAGCACTAGAAGCATTTCTTGCCTCCTGAATATTAAATAGACACTAACCCTCAGGCTTTTTATAGAAGAAAAAATCCCATATGCTCTGGCTAAAGCTTTAGCAGGCTCTAAACAATTTCTACAGTGAAATTACATCTACAATTAATTTTTTTCCAGTGCTGTTCAACCTGGCAGCACAGTAAATATTGTATGGGTCGTAAAGACAGTTGGGCAGCAGTTGCTGGGCTACCACTGTGCACATCAGAGGCCCCTATGCATTAGTTTGTCTATTGGGAGATGTGGGACAAAGGACTGGAATCATAGCAAGCCCCTATGTAAAAAACTTCCAGATTTCATCCCTGTTTATAAATCAACTAACACAGAACCCCCAAGAGAAAACAAAATAGTACTGCCACTTCTTTCTAGTGTAAGAAATGAAGGCAGAAAGACCAGGTGCTTTAGGTCCATGAGATGCACAAAGAGAACTGGAGGGTAGGTCTCCACTGCAGGCCTTTGTGCAGAGACACCACATGGCTTTTTGGTCCTGGATGCCTTCAAAAAAGGCATGGTCCTGGATGCCTCCAAAAGAGATGTCTTGCTCCATGCTGAATACTGAAGTGCCACATCTAAGTTAACAGGGAGTACCTGAATGAGGGATTTTAGCATTAGTCCCCATATCTCCCCAAATCACCCTTTTACTTGGTGTGTATCAAAAAACTCTTACCCAAGAAAACAGAGCAATTCTGAATCTCTCTGAGACTCTCCAAAAGAGCTCCACAGCTGCAGCAAGGGAATGCAGAAAGAGCCTTTTCAGTTCTCTTCTGCAAGCCTGAAGATCCTATGCTGACAACAAGGTCATCTACCTCAGATCAAGGTTTATTATTTTTGTGAAACTCAGATCACTCAACACCTGGAGGCAATTTCCTAAGCATCTGCACTTTTACAATGTGAAGCCAAGGTGGGATGAAAGGGCAAAACCCAGTTGACTCTCAGAAAATCTGGCACTCCTGGGCTTTGCAAGCTTGCCTTAGCTGAGTAAAGTTGGCATTTGCAGGATATCTGTGAAAAGCTTCTGGATTAAGTGAAACAACGCTGTGGTTGTCGTTTTCACTTCATTATACAGAACACACTTATTTTAGAAAATTTCATTCACATTTCATGCTGGCCTTAAAACATTATGTTGTCATAAAAGTTGGATATAACACTGACAAGCAGAGCTCTGAAAAGATGATACAAATATGTGAGTGAGGTGTAGAGAGGCTCATGGATTGGCCATCACTCATCCCAGGCCAGTTTGTGCTCCTGCCGTGACAGCCCAGGCAGGGTTCAGGAGCTGAACCATTGCCAGCAGGCATTTACAATGGGGCCACTCAGTTTTGGGGAGAAGTTGCTTACCTGTGTGGTCATGAGGAATGTCTCAACTCTAGGCTATGGGGCAGAAAGTGTCCAAAGAACTACTTTATAATTCACAGTGGTGACATCTTTGGATTTATCTTGCCAGGACATGAGAGGAAAGGAGCAAATGGAGCTCTCTGAAGCAATTCAGACATCAGGACTTAGCAGAAAAAAAAAAATTATTAAATTTATTATATAAAGTTTAGGTGTCTACATCTAACTGTCAATACATGGGGAAAAGGAGAAGTTGTTTTTATCACCTGAGATCTTCTTGGTACTTTCCCTGGCTTCTAGACAACAATGCAAACATCTTTGGGATTGTGCTGTGTCAATTCCCACAGCACCACATAAAAGTCTTGTGCATCCCAGGACACGTGTCTGGCCAATGGAGCTGAGCCCACAGCCACTCTTAATACAGAGCTGAAACCCACCCCAAACTTCCTAAGAATTGATTTTTAAATTTGTAATAAATGTCATGAATTAAAAAGACAGACAAATAAAATAATATATTGATCTTTTAATTAAGATAATTACAAAGATTGAAATGCTACTCTTAGTTCCTTTATTCAAAGCATAGAGAGGTATCACAGATATCAAGGGCTACCAGTGTGGATTTCCATACTGTGTATTACTCTTCATTCTGCAATTCTAGGTCTTGGAATTTTGCCTGTGTGAGATGGCATTGTGTTTTCAGAGAAGGTCATGGGTGGATCCTGTCTCTGGATGCAGCACTGGTCTCTGGTGTTTTTAATATTTTTATAGACCACAGAAAGCAAATGTGGGGATAAATTCCTAGGACATATCTATGCTGCTGCTGCCCCCTCTATGACAGTGACAGTGAATTTCTCAGCCTGAGGCTCTGCAGTGTTAGAACTTCCAACAGAACAAACAAAGGGACAATCGTAAGGACAGAGTGGTTTGGCAAATAAATGAGTAAGAGACTTCCTTGGGTACATTCAGATTTGCCAAACTGAACCTGAACACATGACCTAGCATCTGTCAGGTCATGTCCATGTCCATGTCCATGTCCAGTCCCGTGAGGGACATGCCAAGATCTCAGAGATCTCCACTCTGCTGTTGATGGTCTGATGTGTCATAGAATCCCAGAGTATCCCAGGGTGAAAGGGATCCACAGCTGGGTTATAGAATGTCGTGAGGTGATGAGAGATCCTGGGAGCATTCCTCACCTCATCGTTGTCATCCCATTTTTGGGTTTTGTCTTCTACCTTCTGTAACACTTTCAGCATGTGCTGCTAAGCTGCTAAGCTTCATTTTTGAAGCACATGTCCTGAAGCAACCCTGTCTCAACCATACATTCAGAAACTTGGGACACTAAATGCCTCTGTGCACCTTGGATTAGGCAGTATTTCACCAGTAACAGCAGCAAGCTTTAACAAAGTATTTTAAATGAACATAACTTTATTAGAGGGAAGGGAGGGAAGGAAACAGCAGGAAGCAACAGTTGGAGAAATCTGAATTAACAGCCAGCCAGCCCCAGGCTTGCCTCTCAGCTGAGTTATAAAGGAATTAGCCTGGACTCATCTTTCTGCTTGCAGCTGTGACAGCACAAAGGGACTGCACTGCCCTCCTGCCTGGTCCCATTCGCCTTGAAACATGCCTGTGCTCAGGGTATTACAGTGCTGCTCAGGCTATTTCCAGGGCTCTGAGTATCCCATGGACAATGTTCCCAGCCCTGCTGCTGGTGTCCCCATGGAATCATCAGGCCAGGCAGGTGCTTCCAGTTGCCCCAGACTGGTGCCCAGTAGCCTCCAAGTCACAGGTTTTGCCACGGGGTGCTGTGGTTCATGCAGTACCAGCTCTTGCTTACAGCCAGGGACCTGTTCCCCTCTGCAGTCACCACTTGCTTGGGTCACCTCTGGGCCACCCACCTGCAGTTCCCTTGAGAAGCTGGGGGTGCCTTTCCTGCAGGCTCCCCAATGGGGCCGGTGAACTCTACACCTTTTAAGATGCCCAGGATCACGTTTACAAGCCTCCTGGGTGTAGCAGTTGTCTCCTACCATGTGTTTTCACTGTACCAAGGCAAAAAACCATAAAGTTTATAGCTATTACTACTGCAAGTGACAAAGATGGTTTCCATGATATAGTAATACATGGTCTGTAGATTGAAACTCTACCAAATGGCCAGAGGTGATAGGAGTGCAAGAAGGGATGATATCCCTCAGCCCCCTAATACTCAAGAAGAGGCATGTGTGCTCAGGCATAGGAGGAAGAATGGCACAAAAGGTGTGGTAAGGAGGTAAGGAAATAAAACACAGAGAACAGGAAGAGGGAAAAGAAGAGTGGGCAGAGCACATGATATGAAACTGGTCAAAAGAGCAGGATGAGATTGAGAGACAGCCGTTCTGACACATGGTGCAACCATTTCCTACTCCTAATTCATTTTCCCTGAGGACACTCCAGTGCTTCTCCTTCTTCCCCTACAAGTCTTCACTACTGGCACACTCTGACCCTGGGGCTGCAGGCCAGGACACCTCCTGCCTGGACAGCCACAGTGCTAGTGACATCCAAGAGAGCCTGGAAATACTCGCTTCCACCCTCAGCATGTTTAGCACTGATATTAGCCTTGAAGTTTCTTATATCAAGCACGAAATGCATTTGGTTCAGGTTTGCCAAGTGCTATTGCAATCCATACTTGTATTTCTCCAAAACCTTCCTCCCGTGTCCCAGGATGTATTCTCCCTCTTATTACACGGTACAGAAACTCCCTTCATATTGTACACAAGAAACACGGGGTTAACTGAGCCCTTCACAGCACCCAGATTTTTGAAGAACGGCCCATGGGCATTGTTTCTTTCTCCAGTGCGAGAGGCGGAGCCGAAGCGCTCCACGAGTGACACGGGACAAAGCTCAGGATGCTGTGACACCCTGGGAGCTGCAGTGGGGCCGTGGGCAGGGCTGCTGTGCCGTGGGCAGGGCTGCGGGGCCGTGGGCAAGGCTGCTGGGCCATGGGTAGGGTTGCTGGGCTCTGGCAGGGCTGCTGGGCTGTGGGCAGGCAGGGCTGTGGGCAGGCATGGCTGCTGGGCTCTGGCAGGGCTGCTGGGCCGTGGCCAGGGCCGCTGGGCTCTGGCAGGGCTGATGGGCTGTGGGCAGGCAGGGCTGTGGGCAGGCATGGCTGCTGGGCTCTGGCAGGGCTGCTGGGCCGTGGCCAGGGCCGCTGGGCCGGCCCGGGTGCGGAGACACGGCGCACTGGGCTGTGATAAGAGAGATGCTGGCACCGAGCCGGCAGTGAGCAGCCCTCCCTCTCCCAGTGCCCCCGAGCCGGGCTGACTCATGGAGATACTCTAAAAAAGGGAAACGAGAAATATTTGACATTCCTCGCACCCTCTCACAGCAAAAAAATACAGTAATCAAGGGAAATGTGAAATATTTGACATTCCCCGCGCGCTGTCACAGCAAGAAGTGCTCTGGGTTTCGTGCCCTGCGAAACTCGGTCCAAATGTCCGCGTTCCTCGGAGCACGGAGGGAAGGGAGCCCCGGTGTTTCAGGAGCAGGGAAATACCCGGGCCGTGCCAAGGCCGGTGTGCGGTGAGGAGCCCTCAGCTCCCGGGGCCGGGCGAGGCCAGCCTTGCGCCGCCAGCCCCACGGGCATCGGGATGGAGCGGCAGTGCCAGGTTTCTCGCAGCCAACAGTGAAGAGTTGTGAGTTGAAATGGAGACTTTCCCTGTGGAAGGGTCCTGATTCACATTGAGGGGGGAAAAAAAAGAAAATCAGTCTGCTGCCACATGCCTGGCCTGGCCCTGTTACGATTTACGTGCGATTTTTGAATAGCCCTCCCCGTGGCTCGGGCAGGCATCAGCCATTTTGTGCTTAAGTACAAATTAAAGGATGTCTTATCTTTGTTTTCCCATCGACTGTCCTCTCTGTACCTCGTACAGCTGATCTTTATACATTACAGGAAAGGGCACAACACCCAATAATTCACTTGTATTGTATGGAAGAGAATGTCTTAAAAAAACCCAAGCAACAAAACCACAAACCCCTGACCCTGCCTCTGTTCCCCCCTCCCTCCCTCTCTCCCTCAGGTGCAGATTTTGGGACCTTGCAATATCAATCTGGCAGTTTGGGTTCCTGTTTCAATGGAGCATCTTCATGAAATAAATCTTACTGAAATCTGCTTCTCCATCACCAGAATAATCCCCCTGGATAAATCCCACCTCTCTCCCTCCTGTAAATGGCTGTGATGATCTCACTCACCTGTGCTGGATCTGCATGGCTTAAAGTTATTGACAATGTACAGAAATAAAATTAGCTTTTTCACAATTTCTTTCTCAGATTCTCATTTCCTGATTTCTCTTTCTTACCTACATAGGAGGAAGGAAAGTGAAAGCCTTTCTGCTTGTAAGACAATTAATCCCTTTCTTTTAATTCTGAGGGTGTTTTGCCATAAATAATGGTTTAACTTCTACCCAGGTTGTCTTCTGCTTCTCCCACTACTTCTCAAAACCTTTAAAATATATAATGTGTTATTGCTTCATGGGCTCATTGACTCCCACATTGTGCTAGAATATGCTCCCATGGGAATACTTATTAAGTCAAGCTTTTTAAAAATTAAAGGGGCTTTAAGCAATCCTTCTCCCTGCCAGTCCTGATGGCATTGCTGAGGACAGACAGCTGAAGCTGCCCCTCTGCCCCCTTCCCATGGGGTCTAGGTGGTTTGCATCCCTGCCTCCCTCAGCAAGGCTGCTTTTTTGGACCAATTTCTTCATTTATCACCTCTGCAACAGCTGTTTCTATGGTTGAAATTTGGAAGGAAATCACCCCACAAATGCCCCAGCACCTAGACAGGGTTAAACATTTCCTACAGAAACCTTCTCTACCTGAAAATTTTGGTTAGTGTGAACCAAAATGACCTTTTAGACTATGTGTATCTGCTTTGGAGGGGGGGAAAAAGGAAGTGATTTTTTTGCTTAACACAGGAGAAAATTATTGCACAAAGGTAACTAAGAGATCTTTGCCTAGACTTTACTTAGACCAGAATTCTAATGTCCTCTCTACAAATAACTGGACATGAGAATAGGGACTCGACTTTTCCTCTACAATCTATATCTGAGTATGAAAACAACATTTCCTGTTTAGGCAGGGATTGAATAAACAGTTAGAGGAGAAATTTTCCCTTAGTTTGAACCAAGAAACAGAAGTTTAGGGTTTCTGGAGATGAGAAATACTTCTGTTAACATCTAAGATATTTTTTATCTAAACCAACATGTCTCTTAGGGGAGATAGAACTTAAACCTTCAAAGGCTTTTTTGGGTAAATTTAAGATAATTCAAGATGGCTTTCTGCAGGGAAAAGTAAAAGGTTTTGTTTAGCAAAAGCCAAGAAGCGATACCAAAGTAATGTTTCCAAAAAATACGCCTCCATTTTGAGGGTCAATATTTTTGGCCAAACTTAACCCAGATTTATAAGTAGATTTATTCTTTCTAAAGGTATTTTGATTTTGATGGGGTTTTTTGTTTGTTTTGGGTTTTGGTGGGTTTTCTTTTTTTTTCTTTTTCTTTCAGGAAAAAACATACTGTTTGTAAAACTAAATTTAGAAAACTTCCATGTCCTCTCACTACATCTGGAATAAGGATTGTGACCATTTGGTTATGCTGAAGTAGGTGAGAGGCTTCTCCCTCACTCCTATTATTTTTTCATCTCTAAAAATAGTGGTTTTCCCCCATGGTGAGACAAGGAATCAGTTTTCTAGTTCAATTTCTTGCCAGACTGTGACCTGTCTCCCAGCAGGATGAACTCCACTGCAAACCTTCTTTCTCATTTAATGCCTGGCCAAGGCATAGGAGCAGTTTTGAACAGGAAGACTGTCAGCAAACCCCTGTGCACTTTCCAGTCCTCTGGCATCTCACCAGATGAAATAAAGAGGTGGCAGAGGAATTATCTCAGGCAGTGGTGCAGTCTCATGGCAACTAATTCCTGAGGGAAACAAGAAAAAGTTGTCCTCCAGGTTTGAGGCTCTCACTGTCTGAGGAAGAGAACAAAACAGTAATGCCTTACCTTTGGTGAGCTACCTGTAGGTAAAAACACAATTTCTTGAGCTGGATATCAGTTACACTATTGTGAGTAATAACAGCGGGATTACGGAGATTTTGCCACTCCTGCAGAGTCAGAGGACGGCAAACTGAAATCGCTGCCTTGATCTGCTCTGCCTGTTTGCTCTTGTAGAAAGGCTGGGGACTGGTTTTCAAGTGGGACAGGTTTTTGAGGGCTCATTGTCAACAGCTGTAAGTGCTTTCAGCACAGCTCACACCCAAAGGCAGCTCAGCGAGCATTATTTTTTCTTCCCTTGGAAATGTACTGAGCGACGCCAGAGATGCAATTTTATGTAACACAGTGGTGTGCTACAGCATTCTGCAGGCAATTGAGGGGCCTTGTGATCTAGACTAGCATGAAGAGGCAAGGTTGCTTTAATAAATGCTCACTCCTGCCTCTACAGTTTCATCAAAACAAAAAGTTTTACATGACCTCCCCTTCAGGCGTGTTGGTTTTCCATGGCAGTGGTGCACTGATGCACATGGGAGCTCCAGCTTCACAGCCAAAGCACGTGCCACAAATTATTACAGATTAATAAAATAATAAAAAAGTTTCAGCTTCTTGTGTATTTTTAGGACAAGATGCTGCCATGCATTTTATTGTATCCTTAGATTTTACAACATTTCCTTCTGTGGGCAGAAACCTTAAAGCCCCCCAGATTAATATAATTAAACCAAAGTAAATGCCAAGGGAATAAGGGCTGCAATAAAAACTGCCTAAACTTTGACTCTTCAGTGGATACCTTGCTTTTATAACAGCCAGCAAGTATGACCCTGAATACCCAGCCATTGCCTCCAGGCTGTCGTGGGGAAAGCAAAGGCTCATCTTGCCACCTGCTAATTCTCGAAAATACATAGTGAAATACAACATCTGAAAGGGCAGGACTGAGCTTTACGTCACTTTTTAATTCAATGGCTCGTTCATTCAAATGAGATTTCCAAAGACATTATGCAATTTTGCAGCACACAGTCACCAGGGCTGTGTAATGAATATCTAACCCGCAGCCTGGGAGCCTTAACTGGGTGTAGATCATCTCATGACCATGGTCGGGAAGCAAATAGGGGCCATGCATCAGCTGAGCTTGTAAAAATGTGTTGAAGTCTCTGACTCAGTTGTTGTCTTATATAAAAGAGAAATGCTAGAGCATTGTGAAACCTTGGAGTTATGCAAGGAGGGAATTTAATTACTATTATTGAATTTGTACATTTTTTGCACTGCTAGTAGCTTTTAATTACTCATTACAATTTTAAGCACTTGACAATTAGAAATAAGAACTGCAGGCAAATTTGTCCTTGATACTGCTTTTAGGGTAATGGAAAGTTAAATCTATCCATAGAGCTTATTTTACAGAGATATTTTAATTCATACATGGCATAATGAAAAAGAAAAGCTAATAAAAATCTTATTCACTTGTTTCTCCCTCAGAACTTGTCAAAGAGATTAAACGTTTCTCATTAACAGTGTTTTAACTTCTATTAAAAAGGTTTTCCCACCTTGAAAGGCTCCAAAAGCATTTATTTATGTTACCAAAAAACATTTCTGGAAGTTGTAACGTATACACATCTATTTTCCAGGCTCCAGTTTTCTGGGGATATTGACATAGTTTCTTGCAAACAAAAGGTGTAAAAAAGGTAAAAATACAATATTTATTGCTGAATGTATGAAAATGCAATAATAAAAACTTGACAAAATTAATTGGAAGAAAAATATTTATTTATCATTTAAAAATTCAGGAAGAAAAAGCAGAAACTTAAGTATGCCTCATTATCTACCACAGTTTTTGAGTGCTAATGGAATGAAAGACAATGCTTTGAATTTTTTTTTACATGGACATCTGCAATGATTCTTATAGAAAATATCAGGAGAAAACCAAGGAAAAATGCATTTGATAATGATTCATATTTGCACTTGTAAACATGGTGAAAGCACTCGACACAAGGAAATGGATGTCGGTTCTGCGGAGTTACAGGAAGAAACATAATGCACACTAGGCCAGAAATAATATGATTATTTCAAATAATGCTGGATGTGGTCTCCCTTGTCCCTTAACATAGTCCACATGCCCATGGCAGTGACAGACACTGGATTTAACTGAATTCTCAGTTACATTTCTGTTGCCACTGCTGGGTTTAATTTACTTATTTGGTTTACTAGGTAGTTAATGACTTGTGTGAATTCAGGTGTCTGTGATTGTCAATACCAGTATTGCTCAATACTCGGGATTGTCTCCATTGATTCTATTAACCAGCAAGAAGTACAGAGCCTAAATTGTGGTAATGGGGGGGCAGCGGAAAAGTATCACATTGGTGTCCCTGTCTTTTTGTAGTTATCACTTTCCACTTAGTCTATGCTCTGCACATCCTCAGGGTTGCAGCAATTCATTCTGGTGGCTGATCTCAGTTTAGTAATTTAATTTTTTTTCCCTTATGTGGCAGAGTGATGGCACATATAAACAAAGCATGTCAATTTGATTTGAGTATTTTGACTTCTCCTCTGACATCTTTACAGCATAAGCACAACACTAATAAATCTCTGCCACTCTTTATTTTTTGTACCCCAAATCCCTGGCCAAGCTCAGGAGATGAATGTAACTTATTTCTGCACAAAAGTGATGATTAGATTTTTGCCCTAAAGGTTCAAGGTGGCTACAAAAATAACTGAGTCACTACCATGGAGGTATTTAAAAGACATGTAGATGTGGCGCTCAGGGACATGGCTTAGTGAGTGACTTAGCACTGCTGGTTAATGGGTGGACTCTGTGATCTTAGAGGTCTTTTCCACCCTAAAGGTTTCTGTGATTCTGTGAATTAGCATAAATTCAAGGTTTATTCCCACAGCCAGGTTTTCCTGGTAGCCAGAAGGAGATGGCAGGACAGGGAGGGTGTTCTGGGGCTGGATGTGCCCAAGTGCTGCACAGGACAGCTTGGTGACCCAGAACAACATCCCAACAGGTACTGGTGCCTGTGCCTGGACCTGTGCCCTGCAAGCCTGGAGTTTGCTGGTGCCAACACACCCAACAAGGTGGTCAGACTTCCAGCTCCAGCCACCTACCCGGGGTAGTTACAAAACAAGCCCCAAATTACGTGAAGCTCACTCAGCCCACCACTGGATATTTATTTAGCCTGCCACTCTCAGGCAAAGTTTTCAGCCGGGTGGTGAAGAATTTGATGCTAAGCACTGAAGCCAAAAACCCCAAAGGCTATGAAGCAGTGAGAGGCAGTGGCAGAGCCGCGGATCCCGGCAGCCTGCGGTGCCCCTGGCTCAGCCGCCTCTGTTTTGGGTTACACAGTGTGGGTGACTCAGCCAGGGAGAGGGAGCCCCAGGAGGGGGAAATAAATGTGTTTGGAGCAGGAAATTGAAGGAAGGAGAGTATTTTCTGCAGGGGAGTAGAGTGGTATGTAGGACTGCTCGGTGGAAATCCAACATAAACCTTGCACAAGCCTGATCCTCACGACTGTCTTCTCATTCCTTAAGTAACTGAGGCTTCAGGTCAGCAAAGCATTAAAGCTCAGGCTTCATTTTATGCTGTCAGTAAGTGCTTTGCTGAACAGGGGTTTAAAGTATCAATCTCCTTGATGAGATTTATCCCACCTAATTTTAGACATTTGCAGTGCAGATATCTACGCCAGAGCTAGTGACCCCAGGCTCTCCCCACTGTGAATGAGGACAAATAAGCATCTCTGGGGTGCTGTTCATTAGGCCTGCTCTACCCTAGAGCAACAACTAGCACTCACAGAAGTATTTGCAATCAGAGCTCAAAATAGCTAAATCAGATGTAAACATCTACAATCCGTGTACCTACACTCACGCACCTGAACCACAACAGCCTCTGACAACAGATGAGTAGGAAAAAAACATACCAATTGGGAGAAATCAGGAAAATGCAAACTGAATTTTAACAGAGAACGGAAACTGAAAATTATTTTCTCCCTGAGAAAGTTACAGTTGGAATTGTTTTTAAGACAAACAGAGGAAGAACAGAATAGGCCATTGTTATTCCCTTGTTTAAGGCATTATTTCTTTCATACTTGCATTGTTTGAGATTGCTTCCCTGCCTCCATTGGTTACTGGGGATTCCTGCTCACTCGCCTAACTTTTAGAAAGCTGTAGTTAGGTGAAGTTAATCTCCTCTTGTGTCAGACAGATATTTTTGAAGGAGTAATCTCAAATATTTGAGATATTTCTGCAAAGTTATTTGATTTAGAGCTCATGTTTCTCTGAATATTGAAAACCACTGCTTTCCCTGCGTAGGCAACTGCGATGTATACTTCTGGGAATCACTGCAAACATGGGAATGCCTGGAATCCCTCTGGGAAATAACTGCAAAACCTTTAATCCCTGTTATCTCTGAGAGTACATATTTTTGTTTGCTTGATTAGCAGAGGGAGAGGATGAGCGATTGGTGTGTTGGGCAGTAAAGCCTTGTGCTGTTTCTCTGCTGCTGCCTCAGGTTGCCTCAGGGAAGGTGCTGGCTCCTGGGCACACACCCCTGAGTAGAAGAGCCACAGCAGTGCTTGGGGTGAAGTGGTGGGAGGCAGGGAATACAAAACCAGCAGCAACAACTGCAGCTGTTGAAAGTACAACACAGTGACCAGTACTGTTAGACTTAGTTGGTGCTCAATCACAGAATCACAGAATGGCTTGAGTTGGAGTTCCAACCCTCTGGTGTGGTCAGGGCCACCTTCCACTAGAGCAGGTTGTTCAACACCCCATCCAGCCTGGCCTTGAACACTTCCAGGGATGGGGCTTCCACAGCTTCTCTGGGCAGCCTGTTCCACTGTCTCACCACCCCCACAGTAAATAATTTCTCCCTAATATTTAACTAGGAATATTTAATGTGGCCTGACTCCTATAGCAGCAGTTTGGGATGCCCATTTAAGCACCGAGCTGAGGCGGAAAGTTAGCAGTAAAATTGCTCAACATTTCCTTCTGCAAACAGTGGAGACAGGCAGCTCCAGAAAATAATTCATGCTATCCCAAGGAAAAAAATTAAAATTTGTGGATTGAATCTCTCTCTGAACACTACAGTCTCCCATTCTAACTGCAGGAAAGTCATGAGATACCTAACAGTGGTGGATAGTTCACTCCTTAAACATTGCTAATACAAACACTGCTTATACAGAATCTTACCATTGGAAAATTCTTTTTTTTTTCTGCACTTTGACATCTCCTAAAATGAGGACTGTGCTGAGATTGCGCTTCCATTGCTCTCACAGGGCAGCTGATAACAGAGCTCTGGGCTCTCTGAATTTTCCCTCTGCTCCTCCTGCAGAGGGAAAATTCGTATACAGGACTACAAGACATCTTTCTATTCTGACATCTTTCTGACTCTAAGGTGAAAGCTTCTACCACAAGCCTGGGAGCTGTGTGGGGACCAGATCTAGTAAAGGGTGTATTTCACTTGGGGACAGATTCTGTCTGGGTGTTTTGTGGGACCAAAGAAGAGGAAATGATTCACTGACAAAGGGGGGAACAGATGCCTTGACTCACAGTTTCCTGCTATAACCACTAGACAATTCCTCTAGCAATTCCTTAGTGCATCAAATGGATGGATTAGTTTCTTAATTCCTTCAACATCATGAAATGGTTTTCCAGTATTATACATCCAGGCTTATCATATTGCCTTTTGGAGGAAGACCTCTAGGTTTTATTCTGTAAGTTAGTAGAAAAAGTGCCAAGCTAAATGTATTTGCCTGTCCAAAAGCTAATTGCTGATGGAACCAAAGTGCCAGGTCTGCTGCACTGCTTTCCTCACATGTGGAGGGCTGGGGATTATGGGGTTGATGTACCCATATCTCAGTTAGTTCATGAAATTCCAAACGTAACAGAAGATATTTTTTGTGCCTAATTTGGTAAGTTTCTGGATGATGGTTAAGAATCCCAAAAGGATTATGTCCACATAAAAGCAAATTTCAGACATTACTGTTCAATTAAATCATTCTCGGGTTTCACTTTCTTTCCAGTAAATAGAATTTCTTTGTATCCATGACCACTGTAAATGGTTTCTAGATCATACAAGGATGATCAAAAGAGTGATTTATCAGGCATGGATACAAAAAGCTCATACTTACACTTAAGCTGTCAGCTGTACTTGAGGATCTTAAACCAAACTCCACTGCTATCAGATTGTCTCATATATGCAGTTTCTTTATAATTATTTCTCCTAAAGAGAAAACACACTCTTTTCAAAACCAGTATGCTTTAGGCTGACAAATCCACAGGATCCCCTTGAAGGAACGCTCAGAATCACAGCCCAGGCAGCATTTCCCCTTGCAAGCTGATTTTAGTTTTAGGACTGTGCCATCTGCTGTTGGAATTGCAGATTTCCCTGGGTCCACAGAGTCTGCAGTAGTCAGCTCCGACGGCCTGGCCACACACGACTGTGATTAGTGGCAGGTGGGGGACACGTTGTAGAGTGACTGCCATCCCTGTCAGAGGCTTCAACCATCCCAGGATAATTTATTTCACTGCTTTGAAGGACTCTGCTTTGGCACAGACATGTAAGGGCTTCTATTTTTCCCTCCTGCTCAGAAGTATCAAAGGTGGTATGACACACATGGGATGCAGAGTCCTATTCCACAATATTAAATTTTAGCAGGAAATAGAATCTCCTTCTGCTCTTCAGTTCCACGAACAGAGAAGGTGCACAGGCAACTAAGGAATGGGCAATTTCATCTTCTTAATCTTATACTTTAGTTCCCATTGTTTATATGCTTGTGGGATCACAGAGCTATTAAAAACTAGACTGAACAACAGAGATATTATTCTGCTACTGAAACTGGATTGCACTCTTAACCACAAGCATCTCCTATCTGCCAACATGAAAGTGATACCGCTTTGGGAAAACTGAAAATGACTGTGCACTGGGTACTCAGATTCCTCACAGGGGTAACCCACATCCTCTGCAGAAGCATTTCTGAGCTCAAAGATCTACCAGGAAAGACTGGCAGGGAAATATTCCCAAATGTATTTTGGAGCTTAACATTTCAACCCGGGGCATTTTCCTGGCAGTTGCTGCAGAAGAGGCATGCTGTGCTCCATGCCTGTCTATGGCAGCTCAAAAAATGAGGCAGTTGGTATAGGGATAAGCTCTCCAAGGGAACAATATCACATTTTGAGAGACACAACTGACTTGGAACGTCTTAATCCAACTCTGCTTCCTGTTATAACTACATCTGACTGCCTCACATCACCAACATGCCTACCTGCTGACACTATTAGAGAAGGAAATGCCTACATTTTACATGCAGCATTATGTGAGCAGTTAATAGGATTCTGTTACTGAGAGCTATAGGACCTGGCACCTTTGGCACCTGTCTAATGAGGGGCATATGTATGCCTAGGGATCAAACTGAGAATGGCCAGCATACCACACAATAAGCTCCTTAGAAATCCTGAGGCATACACCTTTAAACCCTGTTCTGCTTTAGGATTTAGGCAGTTTTTAAGGCTTGTTTTTCTCTCAGCAGCATGAAGAACTCGCAGATCAACAAGCATCATTAATACTCGCAGCTGGCATGACACCAGTCCTCCTCCAAGTACCTGTCCCCAAGGCTTTAGGTGTCCATCCTACCATCAACAGTTCCTGCACCAAAATGTCACGCCCCGGCCACACCAGCTGACCCTGCTGGCCACACCAGTCCATGGCTCGTGCAGCCTGCCCCAGTGCTACTCACAGGCACAGCACATTCTGAAGTTAGAACTGAGGCTCACAGGGAGAGCAAGGGCTGGTGTTGCTTTGTGCAGACCATAGGCTGGTAGAGTTTGGGGAATGCTGATCTGAGAATACAAGCAGATAAAAGATGTGAAAGCAAAGCCATTAGCTGCTGAGTTGAAATAACTTGGCCAGTGTTACCCAGCAGAGCTGGGAAGTGAACATGGCCCCCAAAGGTCATGTAAACCATGGTTTGTTTTCTAGTTGAGAAATAAAATGGAAAATACCAGGAACACAAGTAGAAAATCCCTTTTTCAGACTGAGAGTGTGGCTTATATTGGTGTTCCTCCTCTGCTTCATTTAATCATCTTATAATTTGTTTATAACAGCAAATGATTCAATTTCAGATAGAAACATGATGAAGTGTCAGCAGAGACCCTTGACATAATGATGGCCAGTATTTCCTTCCAGGATGTGAATTTTTCCCACAGGACATACCATCCACACCAAGCCCTTTTCAAATGGGAGCTGCCTTCTCCCAATACTGCCTGCAGCCTGAGGCTAATTAGAGGAGTGCTGTACAGAGGTCAAGGTGCTGAAGACCTTTCCCAGCTTTCCTGGCTTCAGGAGGTTTCAGAGCGAGCCTTGGGCCAGAAGCAGGACTGCAAATGAAACAGGAGGGGTGAAAGCAGGAGGCAAAAGTAGCTGTGAGTTTTTGACCAAGAGGGCTTGGGTGAGAGCGGGACATGAAGGGAAATGAGCTCCTTCTGGAGGGAGGCCATGGGATCCAGCCATCACTGGTCAGACCCGGCAGATGGAGCTGGGCATGGAGCCACCTGCTCCTGCCTCAGCTGCCCTCTCCTGCCTGTCCCCAGGCCAGCACAGCTCTGCCCAGCAGCAGCACCACTTGGATAAAGAAACTAAGCCTTGGTATGACTGCCTACATTGTCCAGCCTGGATTGCCTCCTGAGACACTTTGCTTCCCACATTCCCGAGGTGGATTTGAAAATAGGACTGCCTCTGATCCATGCCAGGTAAACAGATCTTATTTTCCTGGTTTGCATGTTTGAATAGCATGTGTTGCATGGTGTCTAATGACCACGGTAAGCTGCAGGCAGTACAGTTTTTGGAGGCTGAGAAAAGACGCATCTCATCTCTGGAGATGTCTCATACACATAAGGTCAATATACTAAATTTAGAACAACATTACATGAAAGGAATATGAAGTGTAAGGAACTGCTAAAGGACTTGAAGTTACCTTAAGCACACACTCCTACAAACACTCAGAAAATTGCAAGGTACTCCCTTCTGAAAAACAGCTACCAAATATGCAGCCTTCCCTTCTAAAATGCTGCATTATTTGGGAAGAAATCTGGAAAAACAAGTAACCCTGTGCATGGGAGTCTCCAGTAGCACTGCTGCAACAACATGTTGCTGTTATGGTGTGACTGGCAGGCTGGTGGGATGGCTCTGAGTGCTAAATTATGCCATGTTGTGAGAGATACAGCCCCAGAAATGAAATGTTATCAGAAAAGTTACAATATAGTTGCCATGGCAATTATAAAAAGAGAAACCATTGGTGTCATTTATTTCATTGTCACATGCCTTATGGTGAAATCTTGGCACCCTGGGTTGTGGAAGGAGACGACAAATGTGGAGTTCATCCCAAGTGGCTGAGGGTTTTTTGTGTAGGCTGAGCAGAAGAGCAACAACCCCAACAAATCCTGATTGTCTGGATCCTTGGGGCACAACTCAGGGACACAGTCTTGGGATTCAGACAAAATGGTAGCTTGAAAAACCTTAGGACTTAGTTGCTAATAGAGATTTCTGCTAAAAACCCAGACTGAGAATTTTCTTCGTGATTACTGTAGCCCTGTGGCCTGGCTGCTCACGGGACAGAGCCCTTGTTAGAGCAAACCCATGTGCACTGGAACCAGACGCAGCTGCCAGCCAAGGAGGAGGCTCAGCCTTCCCTGTGACTCCTCCTTTGAAGGAACATTTTATTTAATGGAAATTAGTAAACTGGCTAGGAAGCAGAAAAAGCATGAGGAGTCAGCTCCAGTGGTGCCCCTCATATGTTGATGAGGAAAAGAGCTAAAATGATCCCACACATGTGTCTAGGATCAAGTTAATAGGTTACAAAGGCTGAATGTTACCTCTCCATAAGACAATAAGAAAAAGGACGTTGATGGATGTGCCAAATAAGAGACTCCAAAACCAACATGAGACCTGTTGGAAATGCCTTTTGGTGAGAAATACAGTTTTAGTGTCTTTTATTTATCAGAAGTGAGTCTAAGAGGTAACGTACATGTGACACTGAAGCACTTTCTTAGGAGGAACAAGAGAATGATATCGCTGTCAGAGCAAGTCCCAGAAATCAGTGGTGGGAAACCAGAGCTAGATAACATTAAATTAGCAACAAGATGTAGGTTCTTTTCACATGGAGGATGACTAAACATGAGAAGAAACCATGGAGGATGTGGTGGATGTGGTACATTTTTCAGACCCCTACATCTCCAGATCAAAGTGGAAGATCCTCTTCAGATGAGAAGCTTATCTGAGCACATCTTAGGGACAGCCATGCCTTTGATACCCAGATCTCATGAGAATGTGAAACTGCCTGAACACTGCAGAGTAGCCACACTTTTACCAGTGGATGTGTATTCAGACATTTTTGACACTAAAACCTTCCTGAGGGAAGTGATGCCCTCCCTCCAGTGTGTCAGCTGCATCTCTCAGAATGCTGATTTTGATAGCAATAAACTGTGTGTCATCACTCATTTACTGCATGCTCACTGTGTCGTGTGCCAGTTTGGATTAAAACAAGGAGAGACATCTTAATTTGGAGACTTCTCTGTAGACATCATGTTCCTGTAAAATTGCACATGTGCTGCTGGTTGCTGATGAAGGGACCTAGGAAGTCTTTAAAGCATGAGCTTGAAGTGTTTGTCAAAAGAAACAGCAAATTACCAGCTGGTTTCCCAGACAGCTGGATGTGGGACACAGGCTGAAAAGCACTGAGAATAAATATGCATGGAAATAACATAATAAAGATCTTTTTCTGCTAAACAAATACATTTATTACTTGTATAAAATATTTATAATAGTAGGTTGTAAGTTGCATTCAGTGCTTTTTTTTTTTTTTTTTTTTTTTTTTTTTTTTTTTTTTTTTTTTTTTTGTAGGGGGGAATAAATTTTCCTGCCAGACTCCCAGATCACCACTGGGGAGATGTGCAAAAACCTACCAATCCTGCTGTATATTCATGCAGCTCTGGCTTCCACCCAGGGGAAGAATGGGTGCTAAGGGTGCGAGTGACCTGGGGCACTTAACAGCTTCTTTCTGAATAGTTTGACAGGGATGCAAACCTCTTCACCTCCAGGAAAGCCAGTTATGCATACTTTTATGTCTATTTCTGCTTTGCTCTCAAGGCCTTTGATTTTATCTTTAAACCAGCAGTGTTTACGGTTCTCAAGATGATGTGTTCTGCTAAACAAGTTCCTTTGTCCCACAGTGTGGCTGACAAATCTGCTAGTGAAACAATTTTACTATTCAGCAACTTCAGTTCTGCCTCCAACATTTTCTCTGTCGCCTTTGAACTGCCACTGCTGCATTGATGCCTGCTCTGGCTCTGCCTGCCATGCATGTCATTGCTATAGCCCATTAAAAGCATTGCAGCCGTGCTTACCACTGGCTTCCTCCTTCCTTTGAAGCCGTTTTCTTTGACTGGTCTTAATTAATGCATAAGCTGGGAAAGTGCCTTCTTTCCTCCTTTCAAGATGTTTTTTGTTTCTTTGTTTTAGTTTCATGTCTTTGGCTGAATAGATGTTTCCAGTATGCTCTTTATGAAAATGAAAGGGAAATTGAAGCTTACACAACTTTTTTATTGGTGAAAGAAACCCAGGCCGTGGTCTTTGACTGTGTTACCATTGCGTGCTTTTTTTACTCCATTGCTTCTCTCTATTCAGGAAAGCCAAGTAACATGATTAAAGTCTTCTTCCAACTCAAAGACTTTGACAGCAAACAAAGATGGATCACTTACCAACTGAATGAATCATGTACAGGAAACCAAGGCAAGTGTTAAACATATTTACTAGGGGAATCAGTTAAGAATGGTATGCTGAAGATCTGCAATTAATTAACAGCAGTTCCCTGTACTGAAACAAGAGATTGAAAAGCTATTAGATAATTAGTAAAATTCCATAAAGCTGCATTCCTCAAAGCAGCCACAGATGCCGAAAGGAAATGCCAGACTGCAAGGCCAGATACGAACTTGTCAAGGAATTAATCATCTTATTTAATACCAAATACCTGGCCACGTGGGCAGCTGTGCAAAAGAGCTGAACAGTCTGAGCAGATGGAGCACTCCTCTCTCATTACTGGTCATTGTCACGCTGCTGCCAGGCGTGCAGCTACCACCTTCCTCAGTTTCCTCATCAACAGGCTAGGCAAGCTCAGTGCTTCATCAGCTTTAGCCATGTCCATGGAAAGTCACTGCTGCACCAGGGCTTCACACAGGAGGAAAAATGGGAGAAGTTTGCAAATTACACAAATATGTGATGAATACATGTCCTGCACATGAGCAGATGAACCTCAGGACTTGGTGCAAATGTCCCTTCAAGCCTGTAAACAAGCAGGTTGTGAGACCATCTCAGCCTGAGCACATCTTCATTGCAGCAGAGCAGGAGGGTCCCAGCCCACAGCAGGGCCTGCAGCAGGAGCTTGCTGGGGGACACATCCTCACTCAGGGTCTCATTGCCCACAAATGCCTGAAACAGAGACCTGTGCTTTGATCTCGGCCACGTCCAAACACCCTCCTGCCCACATCTGCCCCGAAACCTCTCCCAGCTGTGGGCTCAGAAACACAGGGACTGCTCCATGGCACTTAAACGGGTGCAAATCCCCAGTTTTCCACCCAGTTACCCCAAATCCCCCAGGCTCAGAGAGGGGAAGGCAAAGCCTTGTGATCCTCCGAGGAGGTCTGTTCTGAACAGCCTGGTCAGCACCAAGGGCTCCTCCAAGGGAAGGCACAGCTCCTGCTCTGACACAGGGATTTCTGAGCAGCTGCTTGGAAACAAAACTCCCTGCCCTCTTCCAGATGCAGCTTGCTGAACTCCTCATTGTTAGGGAGTCTGATTAAAGAGGTCTTCTCACTGCCCCTCAAAAAGTGGTCTTGATGGGACCTCAAAAGATGGTTTTACTGGGGCAGTTTAAAAGCTTCCTCTCTATATCTCTGTCTTGTTTGAAATCACTGATTTTTCTATCATGTTTATCGCTGTTGATTAAACATGAGCAGTGTCAGGGAAGGGCATTTCTCTTGGCTTTTGTGGGAGAATCCTTAAGTCTACTGTTAATACATCAGGTCAGAACCTTATAATTTCAGGGAAATGTTATTAAAAATAATTTAATTCCTTCCTTTTTTAGCAAATTTCATTTTTAATGATTCAATAGAAAATTGAAATAAAAATTTCAGCTAGAAAACTCTGCTTTGCCTTTACCATGAAAACTGCCCAAACCAAGCTTTTTGCCTTTTTTTTTCAGTTGCCATATGATTTTGTCAAATCAAACGGCTTTTATGAAATAATTAAACATTAACAAGACTGGATCTTATATTCTCCAGAAAACTTCCCAAAGCCTACCTTCATAATTTCAGCAGCCTGAATGACAAACTTTGCACAGAAGCAGACAGGTTTGACCAGGGCCCATCAGGCATTAATGTCTGCAGTATTTTGTCAGTGGAAATCCACCACATTGACAGAGAGGTGGTTCCAGCTCCCAATTATTGGACTTTCTGTCCAGGTATGAAGGGAGAGCAATTCCCCATCTGACATTTGCAATTAGCTCATGTCACACATAAATGGACAAGTATCTCCTCATGTTTGCAATAAAATTTCAGTCTTTCCATATAACATGATACGATAATAATTTGTGCTATTTTCATAGAGCAATAATGTAAGAGATATGCTGTCAAATGAGCCTGTAATAATACCAGGGAAAAAAAAAAGGTCTAATATGATGATGTTTATCTTTTTAAATAATGCCG
Organism: Onychostruthus taczanowskii; assembly: GCF_017590055.1. NCBI lineage: Eukaryota > Metazoa > Chordata > Aves > Passeriformes > Passeridae > Onychostruthus > Onychostruthus taczanowskii. The sequence continues at coordinate 3,899,883 of NW_024497629.1, forward strand.
TTAGAGGCCAGCCATAGTAATTGCCTCTATTGAAGAAAAAAAAAAAAGAAATAGAAAGGAATGGTGCAAAGCAGTAATCTCATACTCAATTAAGCAATGCTGACTCCTGAAATGTCTTTCAGCTTATGTTTCCCCAGGAAAAGAAAAACAAACTAATTTAGATGAGCTGAAAGTAGTGAATTTATGTATGAGCTGAGATATAGATTGTTTGCATTTTAACAGCTCAGACCTGAAGAGATGTGCCTTCATTTTACAAACAGAGAAATAAAGAAGGGTAAAAAATAAAAATCAGATAAGAAAAAAATTGCAAGTACCTAAACTAACCACATAACTGTGATTTTTAACTGTGGAGGAAGTCCCCCTCTCTCTGACATTTGCACATGACAACTCAGTTATCAGCTCAGGGCTCCAGATGGGTGCAAGATAGACATATTCTCACAAGACATCAGTATCAGGCCTAGGAATAGAAACACTCACATTCCTGAGGTTTTAAACCACAAGATTATTCAGTGCTGAAATTTAGAAGATAGGCAGTGTGAGATACAGACAAAAAATGGTAACTTGTGTGATCCATGTTTAAGCAGAAGCTTCCTATCCCAACAACAGTATTTGAAGGACCACCATACCCCCACAGCTCCCTGCTCTATATTTAGCATTTCTCTCTCCCTCCCAAAACCTTCTTCTCCCCATAAGGCCATTCAGCATGTAATTTTATTCATAATTAGGAAGGATGGATAATGAGCCTTCCCCATTGCTATATTTTCAGTGGGTTTGAGTTTGAGCTCCAGCACTTGGATCCACACTCAAGAGAGAGCAACCCCTGCTGGGTGTGAAATAAACAATGACAGATAAAAGCCATTCCCTTACCAGCCTTTTCTCTGCACTGGATTTACTACAAACATGACTTTTTATGCTGTTTTAGTTAAATAAGCTTTTTTGTTGTTATTGTTGTTGGTTTTTTGGTAGTTATGGCCCCTGGTAAGTCCCACTGTGTTTGTGCCAGGTGCAAGACACAACCATGCTGAGAGAACAAGGATCTCACTCCTTCCCTTCACTACTATTCAATGTTTATTTATTGCTCAGGGGTTGTCTTTCTAGATTGACCAAGGTAAAACTCAGCTTTCCACTTTAAAAGAAACTCGATGACTTTGAAAAAAGACTTTCTGAGAGCACCATCTGCACTTATTCATCAGGTGGCTGAAGAAATTTTCCATCCAGCACGGCAGAGCTCTGTGGTTCGAGGCGCTCTGCTCCGCGCTCCGCTGGCGGCGGTAAAATGCTGTTTGTCGGCGATCAGCCCGAGATGAGAGCGCATCCCGCGTTACATGGCAGCGCCTGTCATCATCACAGCGATGGTGCTCGATAACGACGTGTTTGTAGCGCTGCCTGACAACAGAAGTACATCCCTAAACACTGCTCCGTCTAGACTGGGGAATTTTGTAGAAAAGCATCACTCGTGAGCATCCCTGCATACCCCAGTCCTCGGCAAAACATCTGCTCTCAAACCAACGCTGCCGCCTCGAATCGCATCGCCTTCACCTTTCATCTCATCCTTCCACAGGGGAGACCCAATCCGTGCGTTAACCCCTTCCTCCCCCCGCACCAGCGATCGGCCGCGCCCGGGGTCCCACTCCCGCCCCCCGCGCGGCGCACCCGCCCTTCGCCACGAGCTCCCGTAAGCACCGACGTGTCCGCGCCCCCCGGGAGGAGGAGGAGGAGGATGGCCCCGCGGGGGCCGGCGGCCGGGCGGCCGGGGCGCTGCCGGCGCGGCATCCGGAGGAACAAAGGCGCACGGCGCAGGTAAGGTTAGTGGGGGTCGCGCCTGGCCCGCTCCACAGGACGGGACTAGCATCCTTCTGTATTTCCTCCCCCGCACCTTTTCAGGGCAGAGAACTGTCCTGCATCCCCTGCGTCCGGCCCCACCGGGCTGCTGCCATCCCATCTCACCCCTTCTCATCCCATCTCACCCTGTCTCATCCCATCTCATCCCGTCCTGTCCCGAACCTCTCGGTGTGATTTAGGGGTAAGGGGCTCAGCATTCCCCGCTGAACGCTGTGGTGGCATCAAGATGACAGTGCAAGGCAGCCCAAACACCTGGCTGGGGCTTGCTGTCACTGGCCTTTCATCCGCCGTTCTGTGACAGCATAACTCCATCTGAGATTGATCCTCTTTGCAGGGCATTATGAAAACTCCAGTTAATGTCCATCATATTGTCCATCATATTAAGAAGGGATATACAAGAATAGTATCCATAGTACAGTGTTAATACAATGTGCTAATTATGTGTATTTACTCCAAATCAAAGCTCTGTTGCTCCTGCGTGAATACCTGGCTGTGAGCTGATGACCATGGCCACCCTGTTGAATATATGCTGTGAGTTAGATTTGATGCAGTGTTGAAGTTTCTGTATGACATTGTCATGACTGTTCCTTTGACACACTGTAAGCTGTCTGTAGCAGAAAATCTCAGTGTAAATTACAGAAAACAATTTCACCAAGCCACTGCAATATGGAAACTAAAGCGCTCAGAATAATTTACCAAACATAAGTACGTACTTAAAATTAGTACATCAAGCTTTTTTTAAACATTTTAGTCTGTTACTGTTGTCTTCTAGGTCTCATTTCTGAGCAAGACAAACAAAATGAATTTGCAGGATTTTTTTAAGTGTGCTATAAAATAAGTGGGTTTGTTCCTCAGGAACAAAAATGTGTCAGGCTTTCCATTGTAACACTCGTTTTTAAGCATTTGTTATTTTGTTGTGGAAGCTTTAGCTTTTAGTTGGATTATAGTTACCTTTTAATAAACTATTCCATTTTAGGGCATTTTTTCTTTCATCAGTCAGAGCAGGATCTTGACCTGGCAGCACAAATACCCCTGAATTAGTAAAGAAGAATTAAATCCAAAAGCAATCTGAAGAGAGCTGCCAGTGTCAAGGGGTGAAGAAGGATTTCAGTAAGAATTTTAGTATACCTTTATAATCATTGATACTAGATAACTTGACTTGCCTGCAGAGTGACTGAAAAATTTCCAGAGCCACCAATACTGGAGGCAGTGTGGGGCAGCAAGGGGAGACACCCACTTTATTGTTTAATCTATTACTATTATCTCCTAGGTCTCATTTTTGAGAAAGACAAAAAAAAATTTTTTTTAAATGAGTTCTATAAAGTAAGTGGTTTTGTTCTTCATGAACAGAAATGTGTCAGAGACAGTCCAGGTGCTGTGATGGTGGCAGGGTTATTAGTTCAAGCTTATGGCATTGATTTGAATAGATATCTTCTAGTCAGAGATGCTGCATCTCACAGGCCTAAGTAACAGAAAGCAAAGAAGAGGAGGGATAAACTGAAGGGATAAATTTGTTTACAGTCATGTGCAGTTTCTGCCATTAATCTTTCCAGTGCTGAGCAATTCCTACTCTCTAGGGACTGGGCTCTAGCAGTTGCATTTACACAGTAGTGTCATCTTGTGTATGAGACCCACTGATTATTGTGCAGAGTACAGAAAACATGGTCCTGAGGAGCTGGAGGATGAGAAGAGGATGATCAAGAAAAATAACTTAAAAGATCCTGAAGATAGATAACCCAGAGAAAATGTCTTGCATGCTGAAATGAAAAACGAAGGCTTGTCCTCCCATGACAGTGCCATGCCCTCTCCTTTCTCTGTTTGTCTCTTTTGTTTTCTTTTCCCCATGTGCCTTCTCCACTGCTCCTTGTCATTTCCCATCAGGTTCTCTTCGTCTTTGGAACATATCCTTGAGGCAAAAAACTGTATCTCCTTACTTAAGTGTAAAATGCTGCCCTGCTTTGGCACTTAGCTGATGGGAGCATGCCAGAAGAGCCAAACACCTTTGATATGCTGAAATTTGCGTATGAAAATCTCCACCAAAGAGCAGCAGAGGTGTCATTAATAACAAAGTCTCCCATTCATACACATGGCCAGTGTGATAAGATGGGGTGTGCAGGTATTACAGGAAGGGACCCCCTCTCTGCTGCCTGTTGAGATATGAAAAAAACAAGACACAAATTGCCTGCAGTGCTTAGGTGTGGTGATAGATCCCAGCCGCCAAACATCTGCATATCCTGGAGTGGTGGGTAAGTCAAGATCTTAATTAAAAGAACCTAGGTGGTTAATTATTTTTTCAGTTTGGGAATGCATGTTTGCCAGTAATTCCCAGTTGCTGCCCCAGGGGTGGGCTGTCAGGTTGCCTTCCCATGAAACCTGCTCTTACTTGGCTGCAGGATGATGTAGGACTGATCTTCTTCCCCTTGTGTGTCCCTACTCCCCATAGCAGTAGGCAGGCAGACACTGTCCAGGAGCCACGGTGCCCAGTTAGACCCAGACTGAGTGGCTTGTGAGATCAGTCTCTTGAACAAACTTTCATAGAATCATGGAATGGTTTGGCATGAAGGGGACCTTGAAGATCATCCGGTTCCAGCTCCCTTGCTGTGGGCAGGAACACCTTTCACTAGATCAGGTTGCTCAGAGCTGCATCCAGTTTGTCCTTGAATACCTCCAGGGATGGAGCACCCACCACTTGCCTGGGCAATCCATTCCAGTGCCTCACCACTCTCATGGTAAAGAACTTCTTCCTGATATCTAATCTAAACCTCCTCTCTTTCAATTTGAACTCATTCCCCCTTGTCCTCTAACTACATGCTCTTATAAATTGTTTTGACCTATCTTCCCTTGAAGTTCCCTTCAGGTAGGGGAAGGCCTCAGTTGGATCACTGTCATGGTTTAGAATGGTAGTCCCCAATTTAGTGTGCCCACCAAGATTCCCCAAAACCTCCTGCTCTGCAGATTTTCCCCTCCCACCTACAGTGGGATGGACTTGAGTCTTGGAGGCACAAAAGGTAAAGATCATAAACTGAGATAACATCAGTTTAATGGAAACAGCAATGAGATAAGAAAACGAACAGGAACAGGAGTAATACTAATGACAGAGGGTACAAGAAAAGGAATGATTTACGCAGAAACCCCTTGACAATAGACAATACCATACTGGCAGGAACCCTTTCTCTCCAAAAGAGAATCCCTTCCCCTGACACTCCTAGTAATGTCTGTAAGGTGGGATAGAATAAGCTCTGGGTCCTGGCTACACCCCTAACAGTTTCTGCAAAAAAAAAAATTTAACCCTGTCCTGTCCAGAACCAGAACAATCACCCTGAAGTCTCTTTTGCACGCTGAACAACCCTAGTTCTCTCAGACTTTCGTCATAGCAGAGGTTCTCTGTCCCTCTGATCAATTTGGTGGCCTCCTCTGAACTCGCTCCAACAGGTCCATGTCCTTCCTGTGCTGGGACCCAGGGCTGGATGCAGCCCTGCAGGTGGGGTCTCACCAGGGCAGAGCAGAGGGGCAGAATCCCCCCTCCCCTGGTGCTTTGGGTGCAGCCCAGGACACATTTGGCTTTCTGGGCTCTGAGAGCACATGGCTGTGTCATGTCCAGCCTCTCACCCACCACTTTGTTCCAATAGATACATGGCCTCCACACAGTCATACAAGCACACTTTGAATGTGATCTCATTATGCATAGAACAAAAAGTTACATTCTGGCTGTTGTCACAAAGCCATACACACAAAAAAAAAAAAAAAAGGTCTAGAAATTATGCTGAGTATGTTTAGTCTTTTTCAGAATTGCCTTTTCCCTAATTTTGTGAAATTGCTAATGAGACTTGCTGGAAGCCAATAGATCTGAGTGGCAGTTGTTGAGTTGGGGGTTTGTGTTTAATCAGAGTTCTTGGGCTGTTCTGCAAATTGGTCAGTTGCAAAGAAGAGCATTTTTTACAAATGCAGTGACATAATCTTCCTTAAGCAGCTTCTAAAAATATGTGCTGACACATTCCAAAATAAAGCTTTCTGCTTTTCTGAAGTGTCTTTGTAAGCTAGAGATAATTTTTGCTTCTTGAAGGATTGCTTAACAGTACCAGAACTACATATCCATCCCTTCAGCTCCAGAGTTTCGCAAATAGATGTTTTCTTTTACCTTTTCAGGTTGCACAGTATTTTTCATGCCAATGCAACACAGTTGCACAAATATTTTTATACTGCTATCTTGGATGAGAATTGATTTTTAAAGTATCCTGGAAGGTGTTGGAGTCTGGTAATTGCCTCCTTAAAATGGAGCCTTTATCCCTTGTTGAGATGGTGCTCTAATTAATCAGAATAGAAGATCCCAGGAAACTGATTTCTTCATCCCTCCTCACAACAGTAGTTTTAATCTACTCATGCTGCAGAAAATCTTTCCCCAGATATGTTTTTTTGCCCTGATGATGAGAGCAGCTGAACTGAGGTAGGTATGTGTCAGGTGTGAATTGTGTTTATGGCTGCTGCGTGGCTTCTCACGTGTCCAGGGAAGGCTGGCCAGCTGGAGGAGGTGTAATGCAGGCAGCACCATCTTAAGGATGTTTCCCTAAATCTTCTTGTGCAGCTGCTTTTGGATAAGAATGGCTACATATGGCAAACCCGTCTCCCACTCCTTGTTATCAACTGTGTTTGTGCCTGAGGGATCCCTATGGACAGCTTCATCCCTGGGAATATGTGCAGACAAACAGGTTTTCTGTGCTGATTGCCCAGATCCTTTTCCACAAGGTTCTTGGAGCATCCATTTGATGGGAGAACTGTCCCTTTCTTTTCTACATTAGGTGCCATAAAGGAAAGGAAACATTTCACATATTTCTAGTGTGTAGTTCTGTATAATTCTGTCTGTTCATTGCATGTGTTTCCCTTGTAATTTTCCTTTCCAACAGACTCTTCTTTCCTACTGGGAACACATTTGTCTGAAGTGATTTTGCCAGGGAAAACTTTGTGTTACCACATACCAATAACAGCTATTAACAATAAGATTATTAGTACTTACAGTATTGATCAAAAACTCTGCTCTCTTTTCCCTCCCCTTTGCAGATATGTCTCTGTACTGTTGTGAGTAGCCATGTCCCAAAGAAGGTCCTTTGCGTCCTTCTGCCATGCATGGAGAGCCACTCAGTTTCCTTTGCTAACAAAAACAACATTTTTTTGGCTTTCCATTTCTACCTGAGCAGAAATTGCCATTGTGTTATCCTTTCTCTAGCTGTTAGAGCTGAATGAGTGATTTTCTTTGAAGCTGGTACTTTCTTGTTTCTCTGATGGCCTCTGCCTCTGCCTAAAGTCCATCCCTTCTCCCCTCACAAATGCAGGCTTGTCTTTTCCCATTCACCTGGTTCTCACTGGTTTAGGGAACAGGTCTCCCAGAGCAAAGTCCATCATCAGGACAAGACCATGTGGCAAAGCCAGACTGGCCAGGATGTCTGCTTCCAGTTATGAACCAGGGTTAATGAAACCCAGCACTGCTTTGTTTCCCAAGCCGTTTGTCTCGCTGTCTGTGGATGGAGGAACACGAGCCCCGTCTGGCTGCAGCAGCAGCAGCAGCCCTTGGGTTTGCTCTCCCTGTGGCCCAGCCCCAGGAGAGAGACAAGAACCCATCTGCAGAGAGCCAGAAGTGAGCTGCAAGTGGTGCTGCAAATAATCTGACTCAGAACATGGAGTGTAGGGAGCAAGGACCGGATCTACCAGAGGATGCTGAGAGGGATGAAGACTTCTGCTCACTTTTCAGCTTGTTTAAGATCTACTGAGAAAGCTGAAAGTGCAGTCATACCTTGTTCAGTTGTAACAGAGCATGTTTGAGGGAGATTATTTCCCTGCTTAGAAAGCACTTTTCTTTTTGTTCTTTTCTCCCACCCCCTCCCTTAATATTTTAATTTAGTGCATATTGGTGTTACTTTTGTCATACCAGTATTGCCTTTTGGCCTACATCCGTGACATTTTTCTGTGTTGTAACATAAAGTGAAAAAAACTCCAGTTTTTTTCAGTGGAATTGAGCACTATGAAACAATTTAATTGAAGTACTTCTTAAATCTGGAAATGGTTTTGTGTTCACAGACCCCCTGCCAGAATGGGGTAGTTTTGCTTCCTTTCATTTCCAGTGTCCAACCCACTTAATTTGAGTTTTCTGAAAGTGGTAGCTGAGAACAATTTTCTGAATCTTTATTCATGTTCTTAAATTAATTTCCTGATTTCCAATGTGTGAAGCATATAATAGCACCCTTTGGGTTTCATAGGCTGAGTTTATTTTGTCCTAGTATCCCTCTACTGGGCAAACCTTTCCATGCCTTCCTCAGGAAGGCAATTTTAAGCACCTTTCCCAAGAGGGACGAAGGGCAGTTAGTGAACCTGAAGCTGATATTCACACAATTTTTAATTACTCCTCTAAGCAGTTGGTGGCACTGAGATGTGAAAGCAGGCAGCCTGATCTGATAGACACAAAGATGTTGGGTTTTATAAAAATTATTAGTCTAACAGAACTATTGAAATGCATAAAGGTAAGTCTCTAGGTGTACAGCTTTATGGCTTTGAATACAAGGTTTATAAACCCAGCATTTTTTGGCACTTGGAGATGTATCACTTTGCCTCCTTTCTTTGTGACTTCATGTAGAACTATATTAACAGCATAAAATAAATTAAACACTAGCTCAAGAGAATCAGAAATTGCTAGTTTCAGAACAATAATCATAAATATAACCTTAAGTTACATAAAAAGAGAAAAAAAGGCAGGGGGTGGGGGGGAAATCCTGTTCCACTGGGTCACGAACCAAATGGCCATGAACTAAAAATAATCTTTCTATTGTTCCACAGAATGTGAGTAGAAATTAATATGCTAAGTCTGATTCCACTAAAAGTCCTGATTCTGTTTCTCTGCATATATTTCATGTATTTGGAATTGCACTTAAGACTTAATATAGTCATTTAATGTGGTGGATTTAGATGTGTTTTCCCTGTACAAAACTACATTTTTCATTAAGAAAAAAATTCCCCTGACAATATTAATTTCTCTTTAATGATTGCATTAGGTTAAATGAAATAAAATAATGAAAATTCCTTTTTTCTTTTCATAGTGGCCAAATGGCACGATAAAGAGGCATGACTAATCCCCTACCCTAAGGGCTTCAAAAGGAAAGAATAGGGTAGGGTGGGGTTCCTCAGCCACACAGCCAGCTTACTGCCTGAAAAAGGGTTGGATGAGAGCAGGATTTAATACAAAAGGTCAGGCTAGCATAATACATTTCCACTGAAAGGAAATAGAACTCGTAAAAATTCTTGGTGATGAAAGAAAGGGAGTTGCTGGTATTACTGAAGGATGGCAGAGAAGCAAGAGATATTTCAGGTTTGAAAAAAGAGCATCACCACAGTGGTGGGACATTTGCTGAGCATCAGTCAGTGGTCAGGTTTGGTATTTTTTTGCACTCAGCTGTTCATTAGGAAGGATGCAACAAGGTTCAGGAGTCCCAGGTGGGCACTTAGGGCTGAATAGCCACTCAGTCATCATGAAGACCCCTGAGACGCAGTAAATGACTGTCAATAGTATATATTTAATCTCCTAGTCAGTGATGGAGAGAGATGGGGATGTTTGTCTAGCAGGTGAAATATCATTTCAGTAGCAAATGTTGTGCTTGTCTGGTAAAAGTACAGAGCAGTCAGGTTGGCGAAGCACTAAAACAAAGTGCTGCAATTTTCCAGCTCCTTGCTTACTGTCATTTATACAGAGAAAAGGTCCAGGAACGTGATCCTGCCCCAGCTGAGACAAGTCTGTCAGAGACAATATCGTTTGCATCTTCCCTGATGCTCCGTTGCACTCAGCGTTTTCCTTCTGGATTCTCCTTGCCTGTGTGAGGGCCCTGTGCAGCCTCGGGCTGTGCTCGCTTACCCAGCCGGGGGGAGGAAGGCACTTTCATGTCCTTAATCCTGACATTTCCTTGGCTCTGCCTGCAGTCCCTCGTGCTTGCAGAAGCATCTTGATATAAAGGGAGCCTAACAGGAGGTGGGATGTGTCCTATCCTCTTATCTGTGTTTCTGGAAGGCTGCAAAAAAGCATCCTCCTCCTTGTCTCCTAAGCTGGTGTTGCTGTTTCTGTGCCCATGGTGGCAGTCTTGCTCAAAGTGCCTTCACTTGGGAGGTCCATTTGCAAATCTTTTAGAAAACAGTGAAGATTTCATTAGGGAAACTGGGAAATCACCAGGGTTTGATGACATCAGGAAGAAATATTCCACTTACATGTTGTTTGGCTTCCCCCAAACATCTCTTCTTGCATTCATCCAATAAAATTCAGTTTTCCTGAAGTTCTCTGCCATGTAATTGAAAGTCATTCCCCCAAGATTCTGTATTGCACAGGAATTGTTGTCCACTGAGACAAGATCTATGTGTATTTTCACACATTTAAATGGACAGAAACATATGCTGAGAAAGAAAGAATAATATAAACTCAAGATTTTCTACATCTATGTAGTTCAAATATTCACCAAAATGCCCAAGTTTTCACCAAGATGCCCAAATTTTCACCAAAATTTTCACCCAAATGTGGGATATAAAATGCAAATGGTTTTGTATTTTATATCCCACATTTTATGTGAGAAGCTGCTTCCCTCCCTGCTGCAGGTAGAGTGGGATTTTTCCCTTGAGCAGAGTAGGAGATGGAAAACTGTTTGCTTTGTGGTGGGATTTATGGAGTGCCTCTAGTAAATGGACCCGAGAGGCTTAGAGGAGAGTGTCCATGGGAAAAAACAAGACAGCCTTGCTAGCTACTAACAAATGTTGCTGGGTTTTAACAGAGAAGTAATCATTTTACTAATGTTCAGAATAACATAATTGTAAACAATTATATTGTTTGCATTTGATAGCTGCAGAGATGGAGGAGATTTTGGCTTAAGCTTATAACGTCAAGCTGGTGGAATTACTGATATAACAGGCAGGGTTTTGCCTCCTGCTACTGTGATGTTTCACTGGAAGACCTCAAATCAGTGTGCAAAGTCCACAGTTTTGGGGCTTCCTCTCCTAATCATTGTGGAAGTTGGGATGAACACCAGCCTGCTGGGTCCGTGTGAACCAGGGGCTTGGAACTGGTCTAGAATTCCAAGCAAACACCTCCAGGGATGAAGCATTTGCCAGCATACAGGTGCCTGTCATGCACTTCAGACCTTTCTGAGACTTGTGAAAAATAGCTCAAAAATCCTCAAAATACCAAAGAGATGACCATTAAGAGTCTGAAGGACTGCAGCCCCCCTGGGTCCGCTGGGGAGAGACGTGGGCAGTCACCCACAGGATTTTATCTGCTGCTAATGAATCATGGCCCCATCTCAGGGACAGAGATGACCCGTGAGAGTGGGGAGAGGGAGGAGGAAGCATCAGCTGCCTTCCCTTCCCCAAGAGGACTGGGCACCTGAACTCGAGAGGATTTTGCTCCAGGCAGGGCTGCCTTCACCTCCCAGGGACCCCCTTGCCCCAGGCAGAGGAGGCAGAGGATGGATCAGGGATTAGGGTGACAGCCTGAGTCAGTCTCCCTTCTGGGAGATGTGAGTTCAGCTGGGCATCCCAGCAGGTCTGATGGGCTGAAGGAAGCCTGGGCAGTGCTGAGCAGCAGCTGCATTGCACAGAGAGAGCAATGCAGAGAAGTCAAGAAGTGCCATACATCCAGCATCGAGCTGCCCTGTGTGTCAGGGGGAAACAGAGGCACCTGTGGAGGGAGCTTCAGCCTTGTCCTGGATGCTGCTGGCTCTGCATAGTGTGCAGTGGCCCTTGCTGGCACAGCCCTTGCTGTCTCAGCTGCAGATTTACACCCTCCTATCCCTGTAGCCGGTGGCTGGCAATTCCCAGGGAATTCTGAGACAGCTGAGATATTAGTCAAACTATAATTTGAAAAGTCCTTAAACATTTATTGTTTGCTTTACTGGATCTAGGTAGGATAAAATCTATTCTTTTGGTTGGTTAGATAGCAAGGGAACATAAGGTCCACCCCAACTGGTAAACAAGAATTAAAAATAAGAATATTAAAATAAGCCCTCTCATGTCTATGCTGTTTCTTTAAGACAGGCTTACCCTATTTGAAAAACAACTTTGATCCTAGACAAATCTTATGATAAACCATAAATATGTCTGCTTTGGAATAAATCTTTGTAGAGTTTCTGGATTTACATTCATGAAGGCTTAGCATACACTAATTAATTTGGAATAAATTACTCCAGTTGGAACAAGGCCACAAATTCTAGCCCAGATTTGTACAGGGGGTTACTTAGCTGTATCTTTCAGACTATTATATGTATGATAGGAAGGTATTGAAATAAATATATTTCTATATATATTTATACATACACACATGTATATGTACTATAATTCATTTTGTTATTGTCCACCTCCTAGGTTCCAGTGAATGGCCATCTTATCACATCAGTCAACATCAGAGAAAAAAAGCTCCTCAAGGTACCAGCAAGAGTTTTAGAGTTTATGTATTATCTTTCAAGAGACAGTTGTTTTTAAAGGATGTTCATTTTTTTAAGGTAGTTTGTTCTTCCTTGGTCTGCTGCACTTAAGAGATGATGCAGGAATATAAGACCATGTAATTTTCTGGCACAACCACACTGTAGTGTTTGTCACTGCCACCTCAAGGGGGATGGTCTCATCATGCAAGCCCAGAAATGGGTGCTGGAATCTCCTGTATTTCCATTCTAGCTGTGACAGGGACATTTCCTTGGGTCTGTTTAAGGGTTTTACCTTGGGCATTGAGCCCTTGTACTGGTGTGGAGTAAGAGGCTAATGCTTTAAAGAGCTTCCAAGGCTTTACAGCAAGTTCCAAGTTGCCCAGAGAAGCTGTTTGCCCTGTCCCTGGAAGTGTTCTAGGCCGGGCTGGATGGGCTCTGAGCAGCCTGGTCCAGTGGAAGGTGGCAGGGGCATCGGAACTGGGTTGTCTTTAAGGTCCCTTCCAAACCATTCTGTGATTTTGTGATTCTAAGTGAGGAGCAGCCCTTGAGCCTGGGCAGGGAGCTATATTTTCTGGGAGGGAGGGGTTTCCCACCTTGGAAAAGTCAAGAGACACTGTTTAAACTAGAACATTCAAAATTTATGGTTTTGGGTTAGCGCTAGTGTTTCATCAAGTTGTATGAAAACAGCTACTTCTATGCCCTTTCAGATTAGTGCAAACTGCATTAAAAATAGGCTGTTCCATGGGGGGAAGGTGGGCTGGGGTTTTTTTTGTTAAGCATTGGCAGGGTCCTAACTCTTGGTTATAGCATTCCTGATTTTAAAGGGGGTAAATACTTTAGATTTTCCTCCTTCAGAGGAAGAACTTTAGAACTTAGGAACAATGAATGCAAATCTTACGATAGAGCGGGTACCTGAATTAAAATGTGAACTTTCTAATGTAGCAGATAAATTAAGATTTGTAGATCCAAAGCAATAGCATTTATTGATTTAGAATTTGCAATAAAATCTGCTCAGGAAGACTTTTGCACACATTTAAAAGACTCCAATAACCCTCTACTCTCCCTGAGTATCATGGGTTATCTCCATTTCACAACTACTGCCCTGACTCTTTCTTTCCTCTGGATGAAACATAACAAATACTGGTTTTATCTTTCTGCTCTATATCTCCTCTATACTGTAGCCTAAGAAGAAGAGGAAAACTCAGTGCTCAGACAAGGAAGTGCCAAAAGATCTGCTTTCTGTGGAAAAAGACAAACTGCAAGAGGAAGAAGGTAACAACGATCTGATTCTTCTGTTATCTGATGCATATTACCAAATAATAACATGGGATGAAATATGTCAAAAGGGAGGCCTTCTCCACTATTCCAGAGGTCTGTGTTAGTGGGGAGAGCTGCCAGTTTGAGAGTTATTTCTATCACCTGCTCCTTCCTCCATGTAACTATGTGGACAGATGCTGTTGTGATATGGTTTAATTACAGAGGAGTAAAGAGAACTAACTCTCTTTGAATAAAATGGATTGAACGCTGAAAGATTTGAATATACCCAAAAAATGTGATTCAAACCAAATGAGCTTAGATGTTGATGTAAAAAATTGATATATTTTATTTAATAGTAAAAGAGGCAAAGAGAAAGAAAGATAAAAGAAAGAAAAAAAATGGAAAAAGAGGTGTGTGGGGGAACAGGAGAGTGACAAAGATTAGGAATGTATCACCCCTCCATGGGGTGGTGAGGGTCCTCTGCCTTAAAGTATAGAATCCCATGGATTAATGTACATTTGGGCAGGTGGGAATGCCCATGTGCCTCCCCTGAGGGGGGCAGGTTTGACACTGTCCCTTCCAGCACTGTGGATCTCCTGCATCACGTGCAGTGCTGTGGTGCAGGGTCAGGAGGGGGCTCCTTTGATGAGCCATGACACCCCCTCTGCTGTCCCTCACATGGATGTCCCTTAGATGTGGCTTTGCTGGGGTGAAGGGGCCCCACAGCTGAGCTGGTCTGCACAGCAGAGGGTGGGCGCTCACTGGCCAGAGGCTGTGCCACACACCCAGAACCTTTCCTCCTCCCCATTTTGGAGCAGGGTCTGTGTGAGCTTGGCACTGATAAACCTGGGGCTGTGGCCTCCACCTTGAGCAGGTGCTGGGCTGGGCTGTGGGTGCTCTTCCAGATGCTTTGAACAAGAGTATCACTCTCCTTATCTCAAGTTGCCTTATGGGTTTAACTCACAGTTTGGGGTTTCAGTCAGGAGGCCCATCAGGGCTTTGGTGGTGCAGCTTCATTATGCACTTTTCCTATAAGGGGCAAAAGTCCTTCCAGAGATGTTTAAGCCATAAACCACAACATTTCAGTCTCTGACATGGGTCATGTGCTTTCCTGCCACACTCCCCAGGTCCTGACTGTGTACAGAGGGAGGACAAATCTGCAGGTGAGGAAGGATCTCTGGGCTCAGAGGCCCAGTGGTCAGCAGGGTCCTTCCCCTAATCCTGTGGCCTCTGCCATGCTGATCCGCAGATGGAGCAGCACTGTTGTGCCCATGACTGAGGCTGGTAAAGGTGCTGGGGCAATTCACAGCCAACTTGTAGCACGCCTGTGAGCAGGGCCAAGACCTTTGTTTCAAGCAGATCTGCAGAGAAATCTGGCAGAAGCCAGCAAAGCTCAGGCAGCTAGAATTTCACTGGAAAATACATTGCATCCCATGAGCCCCTCTCTGCCTCCCCCCACCAAGGGTTGCACTGAAAACAACAAATTCTAAGCTTTTGTGGGCTTAAAAGATTACAATGTGATTAGTGTGGTGCTGAGAGCAGGAGAAGCCCTCGCTGCTGCTGGACCAGAATCCTTCCTGGGGCCTGTGAGACTGCTGGGGGAGAGGGGACACAGCAGAGGCTTTCTGCAAATGGATCTGCAATTTTTTGAATGGATGAGCCAGCTGAACTGTGTCATGTGCTTTTCAGGAATGCTTCTATGTGTTCTTCAGGGATGCTTCAGAGAAAGGAAGTGTCTTGGTCAGCTCCAGGGGCTGTGTTTTTTCCTTCATTAACCATTTTTGCCAGCCCCTCCTCTGACTTCTTGGGTCATGGAGGGCATGGATGGAGACAGGATGTGGCCCCACGGGTGTGAATGAATGTGTGTGTAAACCAGCTGAGTGGGAGAGGGTGTCCACACTGTAGGACAAGTCTTGGGGATAGAGGAACCCAGTAAAACAAAGCCTTATTTAATGGTTAAGATTTACATTAACTTCTCCCCACTGTCAGACATGTAAGGTGGCCGATGCTCTGCTGTGGCATCTCCCCCAAGGGAATGGGTGTCACATCAGGCTGACACACGGGACAGAAGAATATGTGCAGTTACATGAGTCAGGAGAACAGACAGGTCTGTGATAGGGATTTCTTATGTAACACATCTCTGCGGAGGAAGCAAAGGCTGCACACAGGAGACATGCTGCACAAGATCTGATGCCTCTTTTACAGCCAGCATCAGAAACTTTCAGATGGCTATTTACCTTGGTGCTGAGCAGTAAAGGCAATGAAGACAGTTGTTTGATAGCTTAAAAATGAACTTTGCTCTCTGTTGTAGGAGTTTGGCAGACGAAGATCAGCAGCCGTGAAAAGAGACACTTAAGGAAGGAAAGGCTGAAACAAAAAGGTAAATGTACAGGCTCAATTTACACCCCTAATCTGGCTGGGCTTGTTACCCCTCCCCACAGCCCAGCGTCTGTTTGCTCTATACAACATTTGGCAGCAGAATCCATGCACTTTCTGAGGCTATTTACTTAAGAAAAAACAGCTTTGGGAGCTTTTACTTGGGAGCTTGCCTTTTACTTCATGCTCTCATTAAAACACGCAGCAGAGCACACAGCATTACCCACAGGGCTTTGAAAGCAGCTGTCTGGTAGATCATAGATCTGCTAAAGGCTTGGTGTCACGTGGGCTTGTTCCTTTTGTATGGCTTGATAGAAGTTTTCTGATAATGGACATTTAATAACACAAATCATTTTCTCGGTTCCAAACAGGTTCTTTAGTCCAGGATTGCCCAGACTAAAGAACTATAATAGGAATATACTCTTATCGTAATGAGATAAAATGAAATAACACTTTGTGCTCACTCCACACTTTTTCTCTGGGGATTTCAGGGTGTCTGCTGTGCACTCATGCCTATATACATTTCTGCTAATCATGTTATATATAATAACCACTATATGAAAGCAGAAAATGGAATTAAGACATTTGGAAGTATTTTCATTATCTGTGATAAAATGATCAAAATAAACTTTAGGTTTATAATATTAGAGTAATTTAGAAGCTAAGATAGGAGTTTGGATATTGGAGAGATATAGCTGGATTAGGAGATGTAGCTGGATATATGCGTGAGTTAGTGCACTGTCGCAGTAAGGTTCTTAAAGTGCTCTCAGGTGCTCTATTAAAATTGAAGGGTAAGGGAACAGGAAATTTCAATAGAAAAATATACAGACACCTTGGGACTACTTTATCATTTGGATTATATAGAGTTAAATATCAAGAGTTTAGATTTTTAACTCTAGGTCTATCAAGGGTTTTTAAAGGCTGCAGGTGCTGAGGTCTCCGCTTTCTCTCCAGCAAAGTGAATGGGTCCATATGTCTTTCTTCATGTAAGTTGACCTGTTGTCATCAGTGGTGCCAGCTCCACATGCAGAACCCCACAGGGACCAACCCTAAGGTCATGCAGGTGTTAAGGGCTTTGCTGATCCAGGAAAGGGAGCTCAGTTCACCAAGTCTCATTTGAAGCACCAGAAGTCTTTGGTGCAGCCCTGCAGCCTGGGCTGTGCAGAATGCTGAGCCCTGTGATCATGCTGGCATGGGCATTTCCAGAACAGTGAGATCTGATCTAGGAAGAAGCCCTAACCCTACCGAGTGCTGGCTGCTGTTCCCTGGCAGGGGAGAAACAGCAGCATCACCATTAAGGTATGTGAAGGTGGAGTTGGAGTCAGCAGTGGTCTCCTCACCAGAGCTCCAGAAAATGCTTTGCTGTTCTGAAGGCCGGAGTCATGAAACTTGAGGAGTCCTTTGGAACAAAAATGTTGGAGATAACTGTCATTTTTTAAACATTCATTTGCCTGCATTGATTTTTCTAGCAGCCTTGAACGACCAACATCCAAGAGGTTTGCTTTCTTTTTTCTTGGAGGTCCAGCTGTTCTCTTTCTCTCCCTTCACTGCTCTGGGCCCCCAGCAGGACTCTGGAGGCCTTGAGCCCCCTCTCCAGGAGGGATGCCCAAGGCCACTGTGGCACCGTTCTTCTCACATTGGCCTTCCTGTTTTCCACTTCAGTCTCCCATCCCAGGAGCTGTCCTTCACTGCCACCATGTCTGTAAATAATTTCAGTTGGAAATAGTCCAATGGGTTTAGATGAGCCTTTGTTCTGCTTTCTCTCCTGAACAAACTCTTCGTTGTAATTAAAAATAATGATGATCCTGTGGTAATGTTTATTCCCAAGAAGACCCCAGCAGAGCATCTCTGGGTAGCTCAGCGGCTGAGCCAGCCTTTGACTGGGACGAGAAGAGAGCAGTGTGGCCACTCACAGAGGACACTGGTGGTGGTGGAAAAGGTGCTTTCTTTGCCAAGGCAGAGTGTGGGACTGTGCTGAGGGGCTCAGGAGCCCTACGGGAAGAATTGGCACCCTCCAGGTCAGAAGATGATGTTTTCTCCAATGTAGGTGAGTGTTGACATTCCAATATTGCCAAGGGGAAGCTTCACAAATTGCTGTGTCCTCATCAGAATGCAGCCCCACTGACTGTTCATCCTGCACACACAGTGTTGCCCACTCCCCTAGGACCCTGCTAGGTGTCATTTATGTCCCAGCAATGTGAAAAGAGGGGTCCTTATGGCAGGAATTCCTTGTGTTGCAGATTACCTGCTGGGTGCAAGTTGTTTTCTACCCGCAGGTACTATTTGTGTCTTTTACAACCAAAGTCTTGCCTTCTGAGGATGCTCACACATGGTCAGAGTTAGGCTGCAGGGAATATATTTCAAAAAAGGAAAAGGCAGGGTATTCCTAAATCAAAAGCATTTGATTTGACAACATTCTCAGTGATTAACTGAGCATGGTGGCTGAACTGAATGGTATATAAGGCCACATGATGACTCACCTTCAGTGGCAGTAATCCAGTACTCTGATGATTCAGAAAGTGCTCTTAGGTTGCTCTCATGTGAGTTGCCTTCTCTGCTAGAGTCCTTTTCTTGCAAAGTACAGGGTTGATGGGGGAGGACATTAGTACCATTTTTACTCTAATGCTTTCAAAAGGCCAAATTCCAATACATGATGACAACTTTGCCAGCAGTGGATAAAGAGGGGGGGCATCAGTTCAGATGAATGAGGAATTTTAAGTCCAGAGAAGTGCCATGATGGTGTGACATGCATGTTGAAAGTCTGAGGTGTACATGGTGATGGGGCTGGACTCTCTCTGTCCATAAAGGTGATTTCTCCTTGCCTGATGCTTGTCCAGCAACAGCAGTGGATGTAGGCTTGGAATGAAGAGAACATGGAAGGCCTGTAATAAGCTTGGGAGCATGAGGTGGAAACTGTGACCATGACATCAGATTTTGGGTTATTTTTTGTTTGCATTTTAAATTCAGGAACATGGGATATTGCAGATGTAAAATCCTGCCCTGTGACCTTTGGGACATTGTCAGATCTCTCCAGGGATTTAGGTGAGTGGCCTCTCATTGTACTTCTATCTGAATTCTTCTATCACTTTCCTAGCTGCTTGGCTGAAGAGGGCTCTCATTGATCACACATGGGTCTTCTCCCCTGGAGCCACATCTCATTAGTCACTCTGCCTTGCAGAGCTTGCTTGCATCTGCAATCCAGCACACAGTGTTTTAGGGAGCAACATCAGAACCTTTTATTGAGTGCTTTCCAAACTCGCGTACTCATCTTGGAATCAATTAAAAAAAATACTGCCTCCCCTGCAGATTCTTTCTGTTAGGTTGACTCACACAGAAGGTTTCTGTTGTGTTCTGATAACCAACAAATTGAGAGAATTTCAGACCGAGGGAGGGAGTGAATATGTAGCTTGGAAAGGCTGTGTTAGGGGCTGCCTAGCCAGCAGCTTCTCATCCAGCACAGTGAGGGATTTCCTGCCTGAGCCTCTTCCTACGAGGCCTTGAGAAGGATGGAACATCTCCTTATTTTGCTTTAAGTCTCGTTTCTGGCTTTCACTTTGCATTTTTGCAGCTGTCAGTCTTCACTGATTGACTGCACACTCCCCTGGTTCATACATTCCCTGCCCACCAGGAACTCACATTTGACTGAAAGTTTAGCTGGATGATGAATGCAAAGTCTGGTTCTGAATCTATCAGAAATGCTAAAGACAAGCATAGGTACATATAGATATCTGTGCACAAGACAGTGTGTGTGATGCTAGCCAGAATGATGAAATCAGCTTCTAAAGCCAGATAAGGCAATTAATATAACACATGCCATATTTAACCATCTGTTTTCCAATAGTTTGTCAGTGGATTCAAGCAGTTTCTAATGTGTAAGTACTCAACAGGAGAAATATTTTTTAACATCTGCATTTATGCAGCAAAAAACCAAACTGATACACAACTGCATAAACCTCAGAGTTCATTAGGTGAAAGGAAGAAAGGAAAAGTCAGAGATGTGAAAAAACCCTTGATTTATGAACGATATGAAGAATACCCTAATCTGTTATGTACAGGCCTTAGAAAGGGCTGAGGGGAGTCATTCAGGATGGCATGAATCCTACTGGTTGCTTTAGTTACTGAAAGTAATCATCAAAGCAACTTTTTCCTCCAGCAGTTCTCTCACCTGTGCTCTTTCATGGAGCAATTAATCTGGTAATTACAGATTTCTGTTAGCTTGAGCAGAAGAAGCCTCCTCATTGAAGGTGGTGGGAGTTGGAGTTGGATCCTCTGGATGTGGCTTTTGTTCTGCAGGAATTACAGCTCCCTTCTTAGGTCCCCAACAGAGATGTGCCAGAAGTTTACTTTTCTGAATGTTGTTATTGTAGCCACTCCTGAGTGAGTTGTTTTTAATAACTTGTGCACGTAGTGTCCTCATCCAGCCTTTGTTAATAAATCCACAGTGATGAGAAGCACAGATTAATGTGTGGCTTAAATTACATAACATCCAGGCATAGTGACATAGCGAGCAGACAGAGGCATGATTAATTGGTTTTAATAATGTGAATATACCTATGTGATTATCTTTTAGGTTTGGGATTTGGGCTTTTTTTGGTTTAATTTTTTTAAGAATATGCTTTCCTGTGTGCAGATAACGTGAAGAGTAAATCATCTGAGGACAGTCCTTCCAGATGCTGTTGGCATGGCAGCTCGACTTTCCTCCCAGCAGATGATGCGTGGCAGGGGCAGGGTATGTCTCTTTGCCCTTTTTCTGTAGACAGACAAGTGCACCAATGCAGGAACTCTCTTCAGTCCATTCCCTAGGCCACAGACATCAGGGTCCACTTCCCATGTGGGTTATTTGCTCTTTAGGGAGAAATCCCATGTGGGTCTAGTTTTGAGCAGGTGCCCAGAGCTGCTGTGAGCTTGGTCAGGGCAGCAGCAGTTGTCCTCATGGAACCCTTGAGAAGGGCAAGAAAGTGCATTTTATTTATGTTTTCCCTCTGAAGAAAAACAAATAATGCAGTAGGTGCAGTCTGTTTTGGTGCATACATACTGGTGCAAAGTGTGACTAGAGCTCCTGGGCAGCAGCAGCAGCTGCAGGGGCTGTCTGCAGGCTCTCCAGCAGTGCCCCGCTCTCAGCTGCGGGCAGATAAGCTCAGGAACAGGACAAGCGCAGGGTAATCCCTCCCCACACCCTGCAGAGAGCGGGTCAGGGACTTCCTGAGCCAGAGGCAGCGAGATGGGCTCTGTGTTTCAAAAAGCCCCATGTGTTAGCAGTCAACTCGGGTTACTGAATTTGTGAAACGAGTTCAAAGCTGTGTTTGGTTTTCATAACTGAAGCATTGTTTCCCTCCGTCCCTCCCATGGTTGTGTGGGAAGGTGGAGCTGAGTGGCCTTTTCCAGGCAGCTGCAGCCTGGGCTCAGTGGGGTGGCTGGGGGAGAGCCATGGGAGGACAGGGTGCTTTTCAAGCTCCGTGTACCTTTGCCAAAATTTTAAATTTCCTTGGAAATGCCCTGAACCCAGATGCAGAATACAGTTCCAGTGCATTGTGGCAGTCAGGATTTCAGTCTTTTTATGATTGGTAATGAATGTGTTTTTAGTTTTAAAAGAAAGACAAGCATGGGTCCTGAGTGGCTGGAATAATTTGGCATGAACAGTGTGGGTATTAGATGACCTTTTGGCTTGACCTTTTGGTCAGGATCGAGTGAAGTATTTATATATACCCCTGTTGTTGGGAAGCCTTTCCTTGCTCTTGCAGGAATCATGGCTGATGAGCTGAACAAACCTCTTTGTGCTCTAGCTGCTCTGATTGCTTAACTGCAGGAGAACCCAGAGGGGTGGAATGCATTAAGGAGAAAAGATTGTGGTTGTCTTGCTTCTCTGCCCAGCGGTAACTGAAGCTCTGCAGCAGATGCATCATTTTGGCCGTGATTTTATAAATAACACAGTTTTATTTAAAAAGAACAAAAGCAAAACCCCCAGCCCTGAGCCTTCCCTTCTCTTGGTGCTGTGTTTCTTTACCCCTGTGTTGCTGCAAAGGGTGCTTGGCCCTTTACAAGTTTGGAGCCCCATCGCGCCCACGCGGGATGGAGGGAGGCAGCGTGGGCAGCTCTTCAGCAGCGTTCCCTTGCACTACATTTAGCACATGTCAGACTTGGCACACTCTGGGCTTGATCTGCACTTGCAAAGCCAAGCAGAGCTCTGCTTTTGGAGTTCCGTATCTGTCTGAGAGTAGAACGACAGGAGCAAATTCAGGAGCTCGCTTCTGCAAACATCAGAGCAGAAGTGTTTAGAGGATTCAGTCTGTCTTACAGCTTGCTTTTTTGTCCTGGTATTTTTTATCCTTTGAATCATCATCCTTGCTATTGATGCAGGGGAGGGGTGCATTGAGAACATGTATTCCCTGAATTTAGATGAGGTAATGGTTGGCATTAAGGTTGGTGCTGCAAGCAAAATGTGCTCTTAGACAGTTAAACATGGCCTGTTAGCTCTTGCAGGCTTGGAAACTTAAAAAAAAAAAAAGCCATTCATAGCCTAAATATGACCTGGGGTCATTTTATCAAATCCAGAGCAGTACATGTAATGAGTCTCTTTGTTCTGTGCTGGGCTAGTACAGCCGAGGGAGATGGATGCTGGACTCCTGCCTCTGGCCTGGCTGGTGGAGCTGCCTTGGCCTGCTCCCTGCTCCACATCGGGTTATCTCTTTGTGAAGTACCAGAATAATAACACCCTCACTTACAAAAGGCTTGAGATTTAAGTGTTGGCACAACTGAAAGCATATATACACAGAGGGAGAGAGGGAGTTCGTGGTAAAGGGCACTGGACAGTTGCTTTTGGAATATTTCAAAGACTCTCAATCAGGCTGCTTTCCAAACAACACACTCCTGTGTTGACATTCATTAATGATACATGCTTGCTGGTGGTTAATTCTCAATTATTGTTGTATCTGGAGTCCTGTGTCCATTTCTGGGCCCCCCCAGTACAAGACAGTCAGGGATATACTGGAGAAGGTCCAGCCATGCCTGTGTATGAGCACCTGATGGGGTCATGGCCTGGAGAGTGAGGAACAGGCAATTGGGTAAGAAGTGAATTTCCATTTATCTATAAGTAAAAGCTTTTTTTGGGGGGAGAGTGGTCAGGCAGAACAGTTTGCCCAGAGAGGTTGCAGACTTTCCACCTTTCAAAATATTCAAAACTTTGCTGCATTCCTGAGAAACCTGATGTAGCTGAGCCCTCTGAGAGACATGAGGTGGGACTAGAAAATCTCCAGAGGCCACTTCCAACCTCACTGATTCTGAAATTCTCATTCTGTCATCAGTCATTGTCTCTGCATATTCAAACAATTAGTCCTTAGCAATCTAAGCCTTTGTTAGCTGGGGGCATTCAGTGTCTTGGAGTTGAAGCCTGTTTGGCTTCAGCTGAAGCTGAGGGTCAGCACTGATGGCTGCAGTCCAGCAGTCCCAGCAGCAGGCTGAGGTGGCCAGGACTCGGCCATGAGGGAAGAGGGCCCCGAAGTGGGAAGCTTTGCTCATCATCTTTTTTCCTTACTCATCATTAGTGTTTGCATACTTTTAATTCCTGTCACAAAGAATTAGTTTCTTTCAAAGGGGGCTGAACCTCTTCCAGTCCTGACATAAGTCACTTCATTTTTGAGCTTAGAAAGTGCTCTGTTTTCACCAGGTGCCTTTCTTGCTTCTTCTGCAGGGTTGCTCTTGATCCTCTGTTGCGGTGCGTTTTGAGGTGGGGGCACCCCGGGGAGGTCCCCGGAGGGCCCCCTAGGCTGTGTGCTGGCTGGCAGCAGCAGGCAGGCAAGGAGACTCCACATGGCTTCTGAGGGTGCTGAGCAGATGAAGGTTTATTTGGGGTCCCAACCCTGGGTACAGCATGGTTACTGAGGAAAAGGGGAGAAGGGGGGGGGAGGGGGAGCCTAGGGGAGGGAAGGGGCAAGAGGGGGGAAGAGGCTGAGAGAGAGGAAAGGCTAAGAGCCAGACTGATCCCCTAGCACAGCTTAAGAGGGGAATTGAAGTGGGCGCGGAATCAGACTTGGGCCAATGGGATTACAGGTACAGGAGGGTTCAGGGCAGGACCACAGGTTTAGAATGTACCATACATTTCGGAGGGGTGAGACAGAGCATACCATTTAAATAAAATGGAATACAACAATCCTCCTGCCTCTGCCTTGGAAGCTTTACTTGCATGTGCTTCCTAATACTCCCTTTGTGTACCTGTGGCACACATCTGCCACTGCTCCTTTGGTGACACTTATGTACTTCAGCTCTGCTGTCCCACAGAATGCGTCGCAAGCTGTGGCTGGTTTTGCTGTTACAAAACATGTAACCCACACAGTGCGGGCTGGGCTGTTTCAGAGCACTTGTGTCTGGTTCCAAGGCAAGGCAATACTAATTTTATCCCATGCATCTGCTTCCAAGTGCAGCGGACCTGTGCTTTGGCAACAGCGCAGTGCAATCTCAGAAAATCCACATTCTGCTTTGCAAATGTAACAGCTCATGACCATGAGAGTCACTTTTTATCTGTGTCTTGGCATCCTCCCAATTAATCCTTCTTGATTGCCAAAGCAAATTTTCCCCACAACCTTAAGAAAAGTTCCCCGTCTCCTGATTCCCAACCTTCCTTCTGTTCCAATCAATTGTAATTCCTTTGTTTTATGGGAATCAGTAGCTTTTTCTCCACTAAAAGAAGTTTTCAGTCTGGGGTTTATTTGATATTTTGCCTCTCCTGAATTATGCTGAAGGAAGGCACCAAATAAGGGATTCTTCCACCCAGCTATTGACCTGTAACACAGAAATTCAAGCTTTAGACTGGAAATTATCTACCCATTTCAACTGAATGTATTACACTTAATCTACAAGTGATGTCTTGGCAAGAATTTGGGTTAGGACTATGTTCAGGGCAGTAAACTGCACTTTGCAAAGGGATGGGTTTTCTGCAGCAGCCACAGAAAAGCTCAGTGCCATGGACAGACAATATGCAGCCTACAAGGGGTTTGCCCTGCCAGATGAACCTCCCTTACGTTTCTGCTGCCCAAATTTTGTGGCAGCATTCAAGAGGGATGCTGGTAGATTAGAACCCAAATGTACAACTCTGAATTAGAAAATTTTTAATCCCCTTCTTGGTGACACAGACTGTTTTGCTGCATTACTTTCCAGTTTCATTTTCCAGGCCAGATAATTAGGTTCAGCCTGTACAGTACTGTACTCCACCCTATCTATCAGCAGGCACAGAGAAGTTGCTGACTGTCCCTTTTGACCAGATCCTGCTGCTGTGAGGCCTTGTTTGCCTGCTCCCCAACACCCCCCAGGGCACAGCCATCCACCCCCTGTCCATTCCTCCTTACACAGGAGAGAGAGTGGAGACCAAAGGCGTTCAGGTGGTTGGTGCTGGGATGGACTTTCTGCCTGCAGAGGTGCTGGCAGCCTCCCTGATTTCTGAAGACACCTTCAGTGTTGTGCCTTTCAGGATCTAAAAGTGTTTTCATTGCATGGGGTACATAGAAACCACCTTGGCCTTGAAATGCACTCTGCAAATGCTTGCTGCCAACAGAAAAGTACGGCTTTGTCTGGGTGGAGTTTGCTGGAGGACTGTGGTGGGTTGCAAGCAAGAACTTAACTGGAAAATTACATTTAACAGCATTGCTTTTGTAAAAATGACCAGCAGGAATTGCCAAGACATTGGTCTGTGTTGGTGCTGAGAGAGATATCACCTCTGTCAGGGCTCAACCCACACGGGGAGCAGGGGGACATGCTGCTGCTGCACGGCACATTCCTTTTAGTGTTTGTGTTCACAGAAATTACTGATCAGTTTTAGCCTGGGAGATAATTGATGACCCAAGGAGAATCAGATTTAAAAATACTAGAGAGTATTCAAAGTTTGAAGACACTGTGGGAGATGTCACTGAAGAGAAAAATGCTACACAACAGAAGAGATTTTAAGTCAGAACTTTGGGATAAGTACATTTAATCAGAGCTTTGGGATAAGTACATTTAATCCGATTTCCCCATCAAATCCAGCAAATTGTAAAGAATCTTATATTGCCCTTAATTTTAGCCTGAGTTGATTTTAAACACCCCTAGGACACAATACTTTGGGAGGAGTAATTCTGAGATGAAGCAGAGTCACAACTGTCTGGCAAAGTTTCGTGCCCACATGGACAAGGGTGAGGCATTAATGTAAGCCCATTGCAGGCAGTTTGCCATCAAAACTATTTTAATGTATAGAAGTATATATATATAAATGCACTTTTTGAGATATCAGAAGTTAAAAAGGTGAAAACAACAGTTGTGGCTTTCCATGTGTTAAGTTATGGTCTGTTTTGCTTGCACACCCACGAGAACATCCATCCGCAGAGCTGCTGCCTTGCAGCTCAGGAGGCTGAATTCTGTTTTGGAATGGAATTTTATGGGGGAATGCATTCAAAATTAGTTGTTCCTTTCCCTTTTGAAGAAGGAAAGACATTTTGTCTATATAGAGGGCATGGATTTTAAACTGAGAAGCTTGAACAATGTTTATAATCATGTTTATAACATTTGGCAGCAAACTGGTCAGAGCAACTTTTTGGAAACAGTTTTCTTTTATCATTCCCAGCATGCTTTTGGTTTTGGCCCTGCTTCAAGTAGAAGTTTTTCCATCCCACTTGGGATTTATTTTTTTTTTTTTTAAAGAGAAGTAATCAGCTAAGAGTTATTATTATATAATGTTTTCAAACATATATTGTGTTTTTAAAGTCGTTCTTCCTGTTAGGATAAGACTTAAGATTGTTACATTCAAATTGTTAAAATATAATCAAGTAGTCCTTTCAGCATCTTGTGCTGATTTATCTGCTTTTTTGCACCTCATTCAGTTTGGGTGAAGGAATTAAACTGGTCTGTTTTGCCTTCTTGACTGAGGATAGTTTGCCAGTGCTTTGTGGAGAGGCAGCTGAGGGCTTGCAGCCAGATTTTCAAAGGTACCAGATGCTGAAAGATAGAGAAACCTAAAAGATTTTGAAAAGTTTTTTGCCCATTTCCCATGATATTTATCAGAATTGCTGCAGGGTAGGTGTTCTATTTCATGCCTGTTTAGAGTTGTATCTTAAGGAGGTTTGAAATCAGTGCTGGGATGCTGCTTTTCTGGCTTACATTCAAGAAAAGAAAATAGAAAAGGAAGATGAAGTTGAGAACGTACTTGGTTCTATTTTCTGTAAGGAAGAGAACACCAACGAGAGCAATAATGAATGTACAAATCCTTTGTTAATATTATTCTTCCATGTGAATAATTGCCCAGAGGATGGTGTGTTGTAGTGAATGGAAGAGCCTGCTGTGTCTGCCAGTGTTTCGGGATATGTCTCAATCCTTCTTAATAAAATTAAAAGGAAATACTTGACAAGCCACGCTATTAGTTTTGTAAAGCTTGTTTTCTTGAAGTGCAGGCTGGAAGGGCTTTTGGTTTTGTATGTGCTTTTCTGCCCTTCTTTAATTTTTCTCCTGTCCTGAAGAGTGCTGTCACTAATTGTCAATTGGCAGTCAATGTATATGTCTTAATACATTTTTAAAATAAATTTGTAAATGTTTTAACACATTTAAGACATGCATACATGCACATCCAAATATCACATGAGCAAGCAAGAAGACGTCAGGTATTTTTGCAGCATTTGTGCTATTCATGTGAGGCTGGGAAGTAGTATGGATTTGAACATAACTCATTTGTATGCTGATAGGTGACCCTTCAGTGATTGACCTGGACTCTGACTGGAAGGCTCCCACAGAGGAGTGGGGAAACTGGACTGGAGATGAGGAGCAACAGACGAGGGATGAGAAGAAGGTGAGGCAGTGCTGTTGATGGCCAAGGGAGACCTGGTCCACTGGGGTCAGTCTCATCCACACTTGGGTCACCAGTCCAGCCCTGGAGCCAGGCTCCTTCAGTTGTGGGGGTTTTCTCATGCTGGGATGAAGTGCTTGGCATGGTCCCTGCCTCAGCTGTCTGAGATAGCTGGAGCTGGGGAATGCACTTGCAGGAGGCATGAGATGGGCTGGGAGGAGCTGGCTGGTTCTGGGAGTTCATCATCCCCCTGGTATCACTGTCCTAAGCAGCAAACCTTGGGTGTTTGCACCCTACTGCTGCTGACCTTCTCAAATACCCAGACCTTAAAAGAGGTTTGGAGTCCAGAGCTGACACAGCCTTCACAGCATCTCGGGCAGCCAGGACATATTTATGTAAGTCTGCTGATAAGAGGGTTTGGTGACAGTGATACAGTGGTATCTTGGGTGGAGAAGTAGAAGCACAAGTTTTGTTGTTTAAATGCTTTCTAGAAACCCAGGGAAATGTTCCCTTCGGGCAGCAGTGGGAAGAGCAGGCTGAGCTTTTTGCAAAGATATGTGTTAAGCTGAGGTGTGCACCCTATCCAGAGAGACAGCCCCACTTGTACATTGTCAGCACACACTCCTGGAGGTAATCAGTTTTCCTGAAAAAAACAAAACTAGCTGTCCCATGACTCCTTTTACAAAATCTCTGATGCTTTCAGGATTTGCCAAAAGGCAAAGCAGGCATTC
Organism: Onychostruthus taczanowskii; assembly: GCF_017590055.1. Lineage (NCBI taxonomy): Eukaryota > Metazoa > Chordata > Aves > Passeriformes > Passeridae > Onychostruthus > Onychostruthus taczanowskii. The sequence goes on from NW_024497629.1 coordinate 3,928,322, forward strand.
GTTTCTGTCTTTCTGGACCTGAAAGCAAAACACGACGGAAGAAGAAGAAAATGGAGGTGAAGGAAGCGAAGGGTGGAGCTGGACTGAGGCATGTGAGTATTTTGTATTCCAAGAGTAGTGTCTGGTTTTCCATTAGCAGAGGGGGACTCTTCTCTGTTAGGATGACCTAAGGAAGACTTTTCTTCCTCTCTGTCTTCTGCCTTTCTCTTCTCTTTTCTCCCTGTCTTCCCATAAAAAGAAGTTATGAGCACAGTGAACAGTGGAGTTTTGCAACATGGTATTCCCTAAGATATTTTCAAAACACTTTGATTTTGCAGTACAGAATGTTGTGCACTAAACTTGGAATGCATCTGCCTAAACATTTTTTCATCCATGATTAAAACCAGATGCACTCCAAATTTAGTGTACAATTGGCCTGTTTCATCTGTAGCTGAAGGTCCACCCAGAGATATCAACAGTAATGAAAAGGTGGTTCCCAAAAGTCAGTGAAGATAAAACAAGGCCACTGTTATACCACTAAAAAGCTTATTGAGAGAAAAATGTCTCAGAGTAGAACAGAGAAAGGCTGTGGAGAATGTCAGTTCATTTGGGATGGGAAGTGCACAGGAACAGTGTTGGCTGGCTTTTGGACCAGTGCTTGCCTGTGACTGGTGCTCAGTGAAATGAGAAATTGTGGGGGGAATGCCTGAGATGTCCAAATTGTATTTCATTCACTTGTCACAGAATGCATTTTTCTGGACATGTACAGCTGTTTTTTTTAAAATCATTTGTCTTTCCCTCATACCCACTGTGGTCTCTCATGATCCTTGAGATGATTTTGTTCCCAGATCTCCTGATGCTCCCATTTTAAGGGAAAGGTTTTAACTGCCTGACTGACCACAGTCCACATAATTATTAGGACATCCTATCAGTTCCCACAGTGCTGACATACTTTTTTATGTCCTTTTTGGACATAAAAAATGAAATTACTTATGAAGCCAGATCCACAAAGCTGCTCATCACACTCCTTGTGCTACCTCCAGTGTTTCTGTGGACTCTAGTCATTTAGCAGTCACTGGGCACATGTTACTCTTCAGTGTCACTACACAATGACAGTACTTTAATCTCAGTATTTCTTGCTGCTCTTCTGTTCACTGGGAGAAGCGGAAAAATAACACTGAAAGACAATTTCAACACTTTAATCCCCTCTAAAACAAATGAATAAGAGGTGGGTAGATAACATGGCAAACTATTCTAATCATATAAAAATTAATTTGTCCTGCAGTTTCTTTAAATGCCCCACAGTAATGACATTTTCTCTCATATTTTGTACTTGCATATGCTTCGTTTAATTCATATGCTTAGTGAAGCATATTGTTTCAATTAAGCCCCAGCAAGGTTTGCAAACAAGAATGGAAGAAGGCCCCAGGGACTTGATATCTACAAAAGACAGCAGTGATTCAGTCAGTGCTTCCTTTGAAAAATCCTTGGACATTGTTAATAATTCACCCAATAATGGTAAGTGATTGTTTTTGCACATCTGATCAATTTTCAGAATAATGCGTAATATAAGAAGTGTTCACAAATGCATTTTTAAGTGAATATGTGAAATGCTTCTCCTTTAGCTGCTTCTTTGAGAGGCTCTGTATTACTCAGAGGCTATTCTGACAAATATCTGTTGCTGTTCCTCTTAGAGTTACTGAGCAAAAAAAAAAGCCACTATTGCATTTAGTGACCGTAATTTATGCACAGCCCTTTTTAACATGAAACAGAAGCAAATATGAGTGAGTCAGAGCCCACTAAAAACATTCATTCCTCCCCATGATTTTGAATTTTCCTTGAAAGTAGGTGGCCCTTGTAAAACACATCTAAGAACCCTTAAATCCTCTTCTTCAGACAAAACACCAACAGTTCTCAGGGATGCAATTGCATTGTCCCTGTTGTTTGTATGGCAGGTGTACCTGGAAAAAAGGAGAGGAGGAAGAGGAAGAAAATGAAGAAAGAGACTTGAGGGAGCTGTGTAGCTGCCAGAGTGCTAACCTGATGGGGCAGACATGCCAATGAGCTGCAAGGATTCTGCTTTCTGCGATGCCGCTGAGCCCCAGGCAAAGAGAGGCTCCGGGAGACCTCCCAGCGAGAGGAAGAGAAGAGGAGCAGTGAGCCAGAGAGCGTGAGTGTGTGAGAGCAGAGAGAGGGAGCAGGCTGTGCACAGGAGGTGATTTTGGAACAGAATGGCTGTTCATTGCAAGATGCTGCCCTTGATCAAAAGCTGTTGAATGGGGTTTGACTGGTTGCATTAAGTCCTTTCAGTTTTTTGCTGTCACGTTGTTTGTCAACTTGTAGTGTTCTATGCCATTGTAGAAATAGTCGGGCTGTACCTGACTGTGATTGTACTTTGGTCCCATGGAGGATCCACCAGCTAGTCTGGTCTCCTCTGGTGTTTTTGCAGAGGTGCTCATCGACAGGCTAGTAATGTACAGAAGGAAGCACTGCTCAGAAACAAAGGGAGAATTACATGGATCATTCTCCAACCTCCTAACTCTTAAATCCTTGGTGGCTGCTATTGTCAGACTTCTGCCTCTTACCTTGCCATATTTATACTTTTTACCCTACATCAGACTAGTTTGCTCCTCAAGGAACGTTCTAAAGGAGGTTTTTAACTTTTTTGGAAAGATGGGCTAAATCCACTTTTCCCCCTGGATTTCGTGGTGGGCTAAAGTTTAAAGTCTGTATGTCCAAAGCATGTTGCATTTGTGCTTACAGTAGACTGAGGTAACTTTTAAAAATCGTTTTTCTTAATCTGATGTTTGGAAGTTTTTTATCATTTTGTCACTTGAATATTCTAATAGAAATTAAATTTGTGAATGAAGTTTTTAAGTCAGTTTAGTATTTATTGAAGGGTGTGTATTTCTCCTTGTCAGAGAGCTCATAGTATGGAGGAGAATGTGTTACAATAGAATACTGTGTTTTATAAACAATGCTGAACTGACACCACTAAAAGCAGGAGCCCTTTATCCCCAGAGGAGATGAAGCTTTGGTGGTAGCTGGGGGGGGTCTTCTGTAGCTGGTAGATGGTCCTGAGACTGTGCCTGACCCATCCCAGAAGTGCTGCCTCGAAGGATGAGATCGTTTTTCTGAAATCTCCATCTGACTCTGTGCCTTTGGAGATGGTGGGGGACGGTTACTAATGCATGTTAAATGTGTGCACGTTCGTAGGCTTTGGGCTGATGCTGTGAAACTCTTCACTAAGACAGTGAATAACCAGGGACGTCCATGGCTTTACACTGCCACAGCTGCATTCCTGTTTGCATCATGGAGCCAGAGGAGAGCTCTGTGCTTCTGCCATTGCATCCCCCATCCCTGATCTCAGCTTGTCTAAGCTTTACTTGCAGCTCAACGCTTTTCCCTGATGGCCTTCATCTGTTGCATAGCTGTCAGATCAGCTGTACCCTTCAGAGAAGCAACTAACTGCAGCAATGTATTTGTGTTTAGAGTTTAGCTACTATATGTTGAAGGGCAGTTCTCTTGTGCTGTGATTTTTGGGGTAGTTAGCTGTACTGTGTGCCCTGAAATTTAGCACAGTAGGGTTGTTTCAGAAGGCAGGGGAGGGGTAATCTTAACTGATGCCACTTAGCAGCCCACTGTCTAGGATCTGCACATCTTGATGTTTGTGTCTCAGTGTAGGCGAAATATTGGCCGTTCATGAATGGACTGAACAAACCAAAGAGCTTTTATCGGGAAAGTAGCTGGTTTGGAATAGATGCATAACAAGAAAATGCGTGGCCTCGCTGGAGGAACAGGTACTGCAAGTTCAAGGATTTAGAAGAGGTGGTAATGAGTATGTGGGTAATGAACAAAGTTCTGCTATCTCTGAAGCCACTGGAAAACATTCATTGACCTCATTGGGGCCAGGATGTTGCCCATGGCCTTTGCTTAGCAGTGAAGATAACCTCTGTCATCCAAAACAGAAAGAAAGAAAAAAAAGAGACAAACTCACAAGATAGGTGGACTACAGATTTCTTCTTTTTTCTCTATATCTGCTTGTAAACGTTTTGATGTCTTTGTAATTATGCTTTATTTCAACAATTTTCAGTATTTCAAATGTCATTGTTTTTATAATAAAAAATTAAAACTTTTGTCCAAAGCCCAACACTCATGAGCTGTTTTATTTCATTTGTATGTGTGTGAGTAAGAGCATGTATTTTTTGCTAGAAACATTCCATTTTCAAGCTTTTTTGAGGTTCTATAAATTTTTTTAAGAGATTCCCTTCATCTGAACTCTTCAATGGTTAGGAAATCCTAGTGACATTCTTTTGTTGTTGGGATGAAAGAACAATCCAGACTTCTAACACTGACAAGCTGACTGAGGTGCTGATGACAAGCAGCAGCAAATTATATTACTGTTTTTCTGTCAAATTCTTTAGTACCCCTCTTCCTGACTTCATTGGTGTCTGAGGCCTGCATTTTCCTTCTGGCTTCACTGTTTCACCTCTGCGAAGTCATCACAGTAATACAGTGATGGGCTCAATACTTTAGAGCAGAACATTATTTAATACCACACTCTTATGTAGGCAAAAAAGAATACAATTCTACAACTAAATATTCCTGATCATTAGGCTTTCCTAAATAATTGAAAAGCACCTTTTGGGGTAAACTAGGTAGTAATGTACAGCATGCTTGTGTGATTAATCTCTTTTGTCAACAGTTAGGAAAGGGAATGTTGGTTGTTGCTTGTTTGATATGGCTGTGGCAGTGCCTGGAGCCTTCCTGTACCATGTCCCCCAGCAGCGCTGCTGCACAGGCTCCCAGGGATGCAGAAGTGTTCTTCAGAGAGAACTGAATTTAGAAAATCCAAATCAGAACACAAAGCTCTAAGCAACTCTGTCAACTTCCAATCTTTCACTTCCCAGTTGTCAGAGGCTGAAAAATCATCCCACAGCTTAATAAATGGTCTCTGCAGATGCTTTGAAAATCAGACAAAGCTTTGAGTTCCTTAAGAAACTCCCCTTCATCAGCCCAAGTTCAGGTTTCTGTGCTTTTAGGACAGAGGCTGTGCAGTTCATCAGCCTGCTCTGCTGCTCCTGGCTTTGGGAGGGTTAAATGGGTGTGCTGGATGTGCGCATTCTCACAGTCTCTGATCTTTACTAGCTGGAGACTATTGAAAATCCTCAGACAGAAGATTCAACATCCCCCCAACATGCTGAAGAATTGCTTGAGCTATAACTGAATGTTATCCCTTAGAAGAGTAAATCGAGAGCAGTTCTCTCTGGTCATTCAATAACCCAGTGTAGTCTAATTGCCAGTTCATGGGCCAGGTCCAGCTGGCACCCCCTGCCTTTTCCCAAAGCAATTTATTAGCTGCTTGAGGGGCACTTGCCTTAGGAACAGCCAAAAGTTCTCCACATGCCTGCAAATGGCCCAGAGGCTGGAAATGAAGCCTCTGGTGCAGCCACAGCGTGGGAGGCGGGATGAAGTGTGGCTGGCGAACATCTATGATCTGGTTAGGGGCAGGCAATTAATTGTTACAGCAGCAGCTGTAAATGATGAAATACAAGGCTTCAAGTTTCCACTTTCTCTTAAACTCAGTCTGCTCTATTTTTCTAATGATGCTCTTTCTTATGGGCAGTGCTTGAAGGTGGAAGATTGGCTATATCCCTAATAAAAGAGCCATATCCATACGTGATGGCACACAGGCATTAAGATGTGGCTGATTATGTAACTGACAAACTCCTGACCTACAAAGTTGTGTTTACTTGCAGGCAGACAGCAGGATGCAGATGTAGAGGCTGAAGCTTCACACTCAAACCATGGTGTAACACTGCCAGGGTAAAAGGCAACCATAGAGAGGAATTTGGCCTGCTGTTCCATAATTATCCATAACTGATCACTGTAATTGTCTATAATTATCAAGATCCCACCCAATGTGGAGATTGGTGGCACAGCAACATGTGCACAAGCTGACTAGCAGGTAGACATGCTAATTGCCTGGCAGGAAGTAATTTCTTTACTATGCTTCCAACATGGGCCTACTCTGTAGTGCTAAGTATCTTCTAAGGGTAACTGGACTTTGTGAGAGAGGTTTTTTAAGTCACGGGCTACAAAAATCAGATATAGGAAACCTTGTCCTTCTTTGATTGTACGGAACGAGATCCAGAGATCTTTTCAAGGTAAAATGAACTTTCCAGCATGTGCCATCCCTGACATTCAGCCCTTCAGGTGCTCCTGTGAAGGAAAGATCCTCCCATACTGACTGAACAGATATTGAAATGCATTGATCTCAGAAACAACTCTGTCTTCTGGGGGAAAGGGCACTGTAAGAGTAATTGACCCCTGCATCATCCCACCAAGAGAGTATCAGAAATTTGGTAAACATTATTTTCTATCAAGCTTTGGTTTCTCTTAGTACACACAGTTTTCCTTTGGTGGTGGTTCTGTGTGGCGCACGTTGCCGGGACTCGCGATAAACGGCTTTATTGAGCTCTTCTGACAGCAAAGTCTCCTGCCACAGCGCTCCTCCTGGAAACCTGCAAACCCAGCCAAGGAGCCAATGTGCAAAGAAATAACAGCCATCAGAAGGTGACTCCCTGCTTCCCTGAGGAGGTAGTGTTCAGGTCCTCAGGCTCTTCCTGCTCACCCTGCCAAGATTCATGGAGGGGCAAGTCCGGACTGAGGGCTGGAAGGGGGAGGCTGCCCATGAGCACAGGAGATTTTCCATTTCCAGTGCTCACTGTTGTTCATGTGAATGCACTGAGATATCTGAAATTGCAAGTACCATTTTAGATCATGTTATTTTTAGACATTTTCATAGCTCCTCAACTGTGTGGAGGCTGCTATAAATGAACCACAGCTTCTTTTAGTTGAGCAGATTTTGATTCTCTAAATGAAAACAAGATTTTTTATTCAGTGTTTGAGATTTAGAAAATCTGAGCATATAGCGAGTAACCCAGAAACAGTCCTGGGTTTGGAGAAACTTTATATCATGTTGTCATATTTTAGCTTATTTTCTAACCCTGACTTTCTGATCCATCTGTTATGAGTTTAAAAGGTTTGGAACTGCGTTAAACTGACTCATACTGGTGAAAGATAATTCATATTGTTAACAGCAACCAACTAGAACAAATAATACAGAAGCTTGGAACATTACATTAGGAATCCCAAAATGAAATTGATTAACTTGGTAAACAAGAGTAAAATTCAATAATCACAAAACTCATTGTGATACATTACTATTACTTTCTAATCCTTTTTACAAGAAACCACTGATCTTCCAAATTAGGTTGTTTTCCTACAAAATTCATCTTGGAGAAAAAGATGGTAAAATTTGCTAATGCTGACTTCAGGATATCTGTGATTTTGCTGTATGAGTCACCAACAGGAAAGCTTTCCCCTGACTAATTTATATGAGGGTTTTTTTCCTCTCATTGATATGTTAATGCATTGCTTTTACTCTAGTACATTCTTATCTTTTTTTAAGGAAGCAAAAAGTCAATCCATACTTTCAGCCTGGGTATTTTTCACACTTTCTGCACCAGTTCTATAGATTTTTCTAAATTTTGCTAAGGGGATACAGTAGTTTAGATAGCAGTTTCTATGTAAAGATATTACTTTCTCTGTGATGTTGAAAAACTTTGGATTTTTTAATCTAAAAATGTTTGTTCAGCATGGAAAATAACCAAATCTGAGGAGCTAACTGTTTCTCTTTTTTTTTTTTTTTTTTTGTTGATGTTTGTTTGGTTTTTTCATTTGTTTTGTTTGTTTTTTAGTTTTAGAATGCAGACTAGCAGGCACATGCATAAAGTTACAGGGAAAAAACCTAAAAATAGCAGTAGCTCAGTAGCTTGTTCCTGCCCTCATACTCAAATACCTTCCATTTGGGATGGAGGAGCTCCAACATGTCCTGCACTGTACCTTTTATTTCCTGGCAAAGAAGCCAATGGACAAGATGTTCCTAGAACTTGGATTGACCTGTAGTAGTGTTGGTCAGATCAGTTCATCTCACTGCACCTTTGTTTCTCAAACCCATCAGAACAATATTCTCACTATAAAGTGACAGGAACTCTTTATCATAGGATATGAGGTTACATATGATTATCAGTTCAGAGTCTGTAGGTTTCCATACACACAACACAGCAAATGCTGAAGCAGAACAGCACCTTATTCTTTACAATATTGCCATCCTGGCAGTAGTTCAGTGTGTGGTTACAGCATTCAACCACCATCTTCTAGCCAAGGATAGGCATAAGAACAGCACAAAAGAGAAAAACTATGGTATTACAAAAATTAGCAGAAAACAGCCTTAGTGCTGCATTGTTTTGACATCTTGCAAGTATAGGACTTTAAATTTTTGAAGAAGTTGAAGCCTGGTCTCTCATTTACCCGATCCTAGTTGTTTTGCTGTCACCTTATTAAAATCTGATTATCCAAAACGAATTTGTGTTTGGTAAAACATTGTCAGGCTCTCTCAAGACAGAAGTGCAAATCTCCTGTCTAGATATGGGTTTTGAAAGCCCGACTAGTTTGGCTAATGAGGAACACCTCGATATCAAACCCTCCCTACCTGCTGAGAGAGAAGGAGTTAAAATGTCATGCTGGTAAAGGAATCCCAATCATTCTTTTGCAGCTGCTTCTGACTTGCAGATCTGTGTACGGCTTCCTGCTCCTACTGCTGTGGATGCTTTGGTCCTGCATGCCGTGGTCTGCTTGTGAGCAAGTTTTATCCCTAGTACTCGCCGACTCTCAGATTTTGCTCAGCCTGTCATGACTGTAAGCTGAGCCCAGAGTTTTTAATATATTTAGCCTCAGAAATCCTCTTTGAACTCGCAAAAAGGAGAGAATTAAGGCTCAGCGAGAAAGAAGTCTCTTGCCTGAGGTCATCTGGGCTGCCTGTGGCATGAAAGAACTGGAATCTTTCAGAGAGGGTAGGACTAAAATCATTAACCTATTACCTCTTCCCTTAAGTACAAGGAACAATGCAATAATTTTCAAAATACTCTTTAAATCTTTATCCTTTTTTTTTTTTTTTGGGGGGGGGGGGAGAAAGTGGAGAGGTTTTTTTATGCAAATTCAATAGTTCCATATCAGCCTATCCTGCTGTGGAAAGCTTCTTTGTGATGTTAAATGAGATTCACATTATTCTTCCCAGTATCTTTGTTGCCGAGTATAACAAGCAGTGTTTGCAGAGTGTAACAAGCAGTGAAGCTCAAGGGAATCGCATCAATTTTTATTCCGAGTCTGGCTGACAAAGATATGAACACTTAATTAAGATTTCTTTCATCTGATGAAAATAGCCCAGACAATCTCAGCCTGACAAGCCTGATCTTCGCGACGGCAGCGTCCAGCTGCAAGCTCTTAGCTGGAGCACTTGCCCTCACAAATCACTTGAACTGGGAGTGGGATCTAAAGGTTTCCAAGTGGATGTCCAGACTTTAAGGGAGGGGCTCCTACTTTAATTTCTGACTCATTCTAATCCTGTGAACTCCTGCTTCACACAGGTACAGACCAACAGGAAGGAGAATCTCTCAGCTCCAAAGAACAATCTAATCAATTCAGGCATGCATGCAGCAGGAGTAGCTGGCTTAGGTTCCCAAAGTGCCATCTGTAAGAAAATCTATTTTTTAAATGACTGGTTACAAGAAAATGCACATTCTTTTTTTTTTCATGTGTATATTGATTAAAATTAGTCCCTTCTTGCTACATTAAATCGGAGTGTTGATAATTAGGCATCTGTGCACCGGGCTGAAAACACCAGCAGCACTAAAGAAACAAACAATAGTTTGTAAGAGGATCATCACAGCCATCTTAGCAGCACTTACAACATGTTTATTCAAAAATGAAATATGCCCTAAGGAAAAAAAACCACCAACTATGGAACTCTGGGGATTTACAATAAAAAGGTCACTTTTAAAGCCCTTAAGTAAATAATTTCAAACAACTCAGCAACAGCTCACATTAAAAACAGACTAAACAGCTAAAGCAATAAAATGTGTTAATTGTACAATCTGGAATGTATCAAAAGGACAACCACTGTCACCCCCATTACCTTCTCACTGTTCAAAGTGAAAAAACTCAATACTGACGTACATCTTGGTGTATATAGGCACAGCAAATATTTATGGTTCTGTGTCTCAGGCTGTGCACTGCCAAGAAGGAAATATTTGCAGCTGCAAGTAGAAGGTTAAAATAAACTGTGTGCATTTCTGCATCAACAGTTCAGGACTCCAGAAATCACTGGGTCAGGGGAAGTTTACAGGTCCTGCCCCATGTGGGAACAGGAGACAGTGTGTCTAAGTGGTGGTGAAACTTAAAACATACACAAAAGAAGATAGGATTTATATACGTTATTTCTAATTAACGTTTAAAAAAGTGCAGCACACACAGGTTTCAGTGAAACTAACGAAGCATTTCTATTACCCACTCACCAACAGGGGCTTGAGTAGGGCTCGGCGCCACCAACAAAGTAAAGCACTTCTGTGGACTAAATTTCACCTCTTCTGTTTTCTCTCTGATGGCATATCCTCTTAGCGTATTAGTCTTAATATTATTCTTTAATCTAAGGAATTAACTCAAAAGAACAGCAAAACAGCTCATGTGAATTAAACTTTCTGCAGCGAAATTCAGTGAAAACGGGGATGTTGGCAGTACCACAAAGCAGACCTCATCAGGCTCTGCCCAGGTGTCATGGCTTGGGAATGGTACTTCCCAGTTCAGGACCCCCACTGAGACTTTCCTAAACCACACACTGCTCTCTCTCACTCCCCCTTCCCCCTCATCCTTCCTGATGTGTCAGGATGAGGCTGAGAATTGAAGGCACAATATACTGGAAAAACAGACGAGATAAGAAACCTGCCCCCGCTCCCAATACACACTATCAGTCGGCTCCCTCCTCCCCGTTTTCTCCAGAGGAAGAAACCCCTTTTTCTCCTGCTCCTGGCAATGACAATGAGGCGAGGTGGGACAGAATAACCTGCACATCCGAGCCATGCTCCCTCCTGGCACCTGCAAAAATTAACACTGCCCCAGCTGGAATCAGGGCATCAGGAGACATTACTTACTCATTACTATATTAGAATGAAGGGCTGTCCATAATCACAAAATCAATTAGGTTGGAAAAGACCTGTGAGATCATCGAATCCAAACCATGACCTAACACCGTGTCAACTAGACCACAGCACTAAGTGCCATGTCCAGTCTTCAAACACCTTCAGGAATAGTGACTTCTGCTCCAACGTCTAATCATCCCTCCAATGAAGAAATTCCTCCTGATGTCCAGACTAAACCTCCCTGCTGCAGCCTGAGGCCATGTGCTCTAAAGCTGTTACCAGCTGCCTGGGAGAAGGGGCCGACTCCCACCTGGCTACTCCTTTCAGGGAGTTGTAGAGAGCGGTAATACTCTCTCTGAGCTTCCTTTTCTCCAGGCAAAACACCCTCAGCCGTTCCTCATCAGACTTCTGCTCCAGCCGCTTCACCAGCTCTGTTACCATTCTCTAGAACTTCCATGTCCCTCCTGAACTCAGGGGCTCAGAACTCGCCCCAGAAATCGAGCCGCTCCTCACCCGCGCTAAGTACACGGGAACGTCTCTATACACCGCAGCTTTCCCCATAAGTTTTTCACTGCCCCTCCAGCTGCCAAGTTCCGACTCAAACGCCCGGCGAGCTGCTCCACTGCACCAGGCAAGTAGGGCAGGACCTTTCTCCCCCAGACCCGCCTGAGGGCCGGCTGCAGAGGCGGGCAAAGCCCAACATGGCGGAAAAGGCACCGCCCCACCTCAGGTGCGGCCCCCGCCGCCGCAGGTGAATGCGGGGCGTCAGAAACAGAGCAGTTGTGATTGGTCAGCGAAGCTGTCAATCATCCGTCACCGCGGCAACACAGGCCCGCCCCGCGACACTCTCTCGGCGGTTGATTGGTCAGTGCGGCGGTGACGCGCGCGCCGGGGGTTCTACGGCCCTCGGTGTCGGGAACTGCTTGGAGAGGGCGGGCGGTGGGTCCGGCGGTTGGAGCTGCGCGCCGCCGCCATGACGTTCAAGCGGAGTCGTGACCGCATCTACAGCGCCCGGTGCTGCGGCTGCTGCCATGTGCGCACCGGCACCATCATCCTGGGCACCTGGTACATGGTGAGAGGCGGGGGCGGCCAGCGGCTGCAGGGGCGGTGGTGGGGGCCGTGCTCAGCGCGCGTGCGCGGGTGTTCGGTGGGGCGGGGGAGCAGCGGCCGCTGTGAGGGAGCGCGCGCGTCCCGCTGCCCTGCCCGGGCGGCCGGGGAAGCTGCACCGGGGGATTGCCTGGGGTCACCCCGGGGCTCGGGCCCCTCTTCTTTCCCGGGCTCTCCTTCGGGCTAAGGAAGTATTCCTGTCCCTCGGCAGCCCCCCTTGTGTTTGGAAAAAGAAAATGAAGAGAAAGTTCAGAGCGTTTTAATCTGCGTCTCAGGGATTGTGTTGCTCTCCTCTTTCTTGGTTTGGAGGGATTGAGACTTTAATACAGTACTGAACTTGTAAGGGAGGAGATTGGGGGAGAGTGGAATTCGGGGTGTACAGTAGAGGAATAAGATGAGGTACCCGTGAATGGTGTGTAACCTCTGAGAGGAAGATGAGTGTCTTAGAATGAGCAAGAGCTTTGTGGCAAGAGAAGTTCCTGGTTATTCCATACTCTGTTCCTGAAACGGTGATTGAAAAGCAGTGGAAACAAATTTGGCTCCCAAAATACTGCCTTTCTTCCGACTTATGAGTACTTTCTCTCCGAGGAAGAGCTGTGGTAGTGTGGATGAAATATTAGAAATAAAGTTCTGAACTAGGGCGAAGTGGAAATGTGAAAACAGTACCAGCAAGTTAAAGGCCTGGAGTGGAGTCCGAACTTCGTTGGTTCCCTTAAAAGAGGGCCTGAGCTGCCCTTTACTGAAGTAATTTCCTCATCTTTCCTTCCCCTTAATCCTCGTGGGCAGTAAAAATGAGAGGATAGTTTACAAAAGTTGCATCATACCTTTTCTGTTCTCCTGAAGCTGTAATCAAAACCTGTGTTCTCCTTTGCCCTTCTCCAGAGTGTGAGAAACAAAGAATGCTGAATTTTTGTGTTGATATGAAACAGCCATGCACAGAAACTGCCTTTAGAGGCATGGGGGGGTTGATTTTGGGGAGTTATTGTTTATTTTCAACAAGTATGGGAAGATTGTTTATTTTTGTGCCTCTTGGTCCCTCAGTTGGCAAAAAAATGTACAGGCAAACAAAGTTGCTGGAGAGATAGGACTTGAGGAAAAGGCAGGGTAGGGGGTTGGAAATGTAACAAAACTTTAGGGAGGCATCTCTTTCAAAACGAAGTAGGACAAAAGTCTTGGTGCTGATTAAGTTCTATTGCTAGTTCATTTCAAAGGAAAAGGTCCATTGCGGTATTGCGAATCAAACTTTTAGAAACCTGCGAACCAGCCTGTGCCGATGGATGCAGTTCGAGAATATGCTTCTGGTCCCTCAAGTAAAAGCAGGAATCGTGAGCAGCAAGGGGGACAGTAATCCTCGTTCCAGAACAAAAGCACCTCGCTGCCTTCCGCTGCGATTCCTGTTCGCGGGAGTGTCTGCAAAGCCAGGAACTTGCTGGGGGCGGGGGACAGGGAGATATTTCCGTGGCCACAGACCTGGTAGCACTTCCAGTTTCTACCTCTCCTGCTGTGCTTAAGTTTCCTCTTGTTGCCGGGATGCGGCACCTCTTTCTCCTCTCCGGATGGGTGCAGGGGTCGGTGGCAGCCGTGGGGCTGCGGCTGCAGGGCGGAGTGCGGCTTTGATCCCGCGTAACCGCAGCCACTCGCTCTGTAAAGAGGGAAAAGTAGGGCTCAGTTCAAGGTAGCGGGGGGCATGCAAAGTGCTTCAGAGGTGCGAGTTTTTACATAAAAAAACACAAACCTGTATCAAACACTTTTTTAAGCCGTGTTATAAAAATATAAAATATTTATATCCAGTTCTCAGCTGTCACCTGGGTAAGGGTGATAACTTTAAAATCTGGCAACAGCTGTGTGTTTGAGCTGAAAAAGGTTATAACATGAAGCTTTAGGTGGTCTTCCCTAATGCTTTAAACTCAGAATTCAACTATAAATTATACTTCTTTTGAAGGGAAAATATGGTTTTGACAGTGAAAGTTAAATTTAATTGCCTTCTGCCAAGCTTTGAAAAATTGACCAGAACATGCCAGGTTTTTTAGACATGTTAATTAATGCACCATTTAAGTATATCCCTAACTTAGTGTTTCAGTTCTTACGAGAAGTATTTCTAAATCAATTAACTAATCTCTGCTTTTAAGTTACAGTGGGACAAATAGTAGTAACTTTATGTGTAGGGTAGTGGTTTTTGGTTTGTGGGTTTGGTGGGGCTTTTTGTTTGTATTTTGTATGTTTTGGTTTTGCTGGGGTTTTTTGAAGGATGTAGCTTTTTGGAGGGAGAGAATGTTTAGTTCAAGAATAGTTTTATGTTACTGAAAATCTTGCTATTTACTATATAAAGTGTGTTCTCGTGCAGTGCAGTCCTGAAGGAATTTGCTATCAAACTTAAAATGGAGTCTCACAGCAATCTACTCCAGATGTTTTAGTAAGATAAGACTTCTGTCTACTTAATACATGTGTTATTCTTACATAACCATTTCTTTAGGCATTTTCCTATTCCTTGCTTATTTGTGTACTTTTAAATAATGCATGCAATTAACTTTGCTCCTCACTGGAACGGGTTTGTCACTGTCCTTGCTGTGTGCTTCTGCAAGTCCAGAGAGAACCAGGTCTACCTTCTAAAATGTCTGCTGCTGATGCTGTGTGAACAGAGTGTGTCTCAAGCACAGTTTTGTCTGTGTGCTGCTGCTGTTTGTGATCAGTAAATAAAAGCGTATTTACCAAAAGACAACTTAAGAACATTTCTGGCAGAATTGTACTTGAGTTCCAGGTCTGATAAAGCTTGGTTAGCTCTGCAACACCCACTGCTGTTCTGTCTTGGAAGGAAAAAGAAACCTCCTGTTCCTCCCTCCATAATTGCAGTCGTGTTGCTTTGAAGTTTGTTTCTTCCTGTAAACTTTCATATTGGGCACTGCACTTTCCAGAAACCGGAAGCTCGGGCGCTGCACTGGCAAGAATGGGATCAGAGTTCAGTAAACAGCATAAAAGCCAATAGCAGTGTTTTGGAGGGAGGGGCTGCTGCGTTCTGGCAGCAAACTTCAGGGCTGCAGTCAGTGATGCAAATGCTGCTGGTTAGCAGGAGCATGAGGGGGATCTCTGGAATTGTGTGTTCACTGAACCAGATTGAGACTAGTTACGTTGGCTCATGTCTGTCACTCTGATACTGGTAGGGCTAGAGGCTCTGAAGTACCCTATTTAAAATTAGTCTTCTTCAGTTTTTACTGTTTCAATATATTAATAAACCAAACCAAATCAGAATCTCCTTCTTTCCCCCCCCCCCCCCACTTTGGAAACATGTCTAGGGAAAAAAATACTGGAAAAGTGGAAGGAAAATGAGTGTAGTAGTGCAAGGCAATTTCCCTCTTTCCCCTCATAAAAGGATATAAGCAAATTATAAGTAGGAATTCTTGGTTTTGCCCAAGTCACTCTGAGTGCTTGGGAAAAACTGGACTTCATGTTTGGGCCTCCAGAGAGTTGAAGCGCTTACATGATGAGGAATAAAGTGTACACTGTGGAGATAAAACTCACTTATTAAAAAGCTAATGCTTCTTAAGAGTTCCACAGTCTTTTGAGTTTTAGTCATATGGGGAGCTACTATTTCTCTTACCAGGGTGTAACAAATTACAACTTTCTACCTGAGAATTTGAAATATCAGCTCTTTGAATTTTGATACTAGCTACACCAAATTATTAAACTTAGCTATCCCAGATACGAAAATGTAAAATACACTCCTTAAACTATTACAAAACTAAATTAAGGTTATTCTCATCTTAATGGGATTATTTTTTTAATAAGAACTTGAACGTGCATTTTGCAAATGTTTTTATTACTATTTTTTATTTCCTATCAAAAAAGACCAGAATGAGGCTGCTGAGATTTCTGAGGTGTTACTTTAGGGTGCTGCAGTATCCACTGAGTGCTGTCTTGTCAGGTTTGGGGTTTTTTTTGAATTTGTTTTGGTTTGTTTTGGGTTTTTTTGAGAAGAAGATGGTGGTGGGTTTAATCCTCATATTACACTGAAGCATACATGAGTTATGTTTTTTCTGACCTCTCTATGTAGACATTTGTGAACATACATTTGATTAGCAGTGAGTATATACTTAAAAGCTCTAACAATGTTTTGTGGCCCAAACCATATTCTTGCTGCCTGTTACACTGATTATTTTGAAACTAGCCTTGTGGTCTTGCTGTTATCAAGCTTCTGGGAAAGAATGAAAGTAGTTAAAACAGAGGCTCTGGCCCTGTAGGTCTTAATCACGTTTAACATATGAATTTCAGTTAATTGCTCAGTGTTGTGATGGATTTGTAAACAGTAGTAATGGAGTGCTGGAAACCCCGAGGTGTGAATTGGCTAAGGTGTTGGGTTATTGTTGGTTTTTTAGATTTGTTTTGGTTTTTTACTATTTTTATTTGGTCTCATTGATTCTAATAGATTGGATTTTGAATGACTCTTATTTTCTGTTTTACTTGCATACCATTTCAGGTTGAGAAAATAAACCTTTAATACTTGGAACTACACTCAGTAACTAGTGAAATTACTAAAGACTTGGGTACACTGAATTAGGATCACAGATAAGATGAAAATAAAAAAGAAAGTGACAGATGGAGAATTACAGTCTCAAAATTCTAGTTCTTCAATACTTCTATAGCAATTCAGGTGCTGCTTACTCATTATCCTGAAGCAGATAGCCTATCATGGCAGTCAAACTCATGACTATGTATAAACAATAAATGATTTAGTTGTACTTGAACATGTACTTTTGTGCTTTATAAAGTAGAGATCGGTGTTTCAGCTGCCAGAGACCTGAACCTTGACCTAGGCTTTTTGAAACGGGTACAGTGCCAAAAGGTATTTTCCAATATAGAGAGGAGGAAATAGAAGGGTTGAAAATGCAGAGAGCATTGAGAGCAGAAGGCCGGAGTACAGAAGGATGAAGCAGGTGGGAGATGAAAGTGTTCCATATTTTTGATGAATGGTGAAGCAAAATAAGATTTGAAAATGAGACAGGTGAGCAACTTGACAGTTTGCCCTTTAAGAAGTATCCTGTGAGTGAAAATAAGTGCATTTTGAGGCTAAAAATATTGATGGTTAAACAGAATTCTTCCCTGCTAGCTGTTTTGGCTACTATGTTTCATATAAAATGCTTGGTAGAAATACAAGGGGCTCAAAATAGCTGGAAATTCTAGTAAGTTTGTGTAATACATATGAGATGATTGCATTTCTACAAATTGAAATGCTCTACCAACTTTAATTCCACAAAAGGGTTCTTTTAGCACAAAGTGCTTGCAAGCTTATCACCATTTATCTGTAAACCCTGGGGGAACAAGAAGAAAAAATGAATAAAAACAGTGAGGGGAAAAAAGTTATAGGAACTGTGAGTCCCAACATTTTTAAAAGATTCAGAGTTTTTTTTTCCTTCCTGAAATCTTCAGTAATGGTACATAGACTTGTCACCATCATTGACTTCTGGAACCATGCCCATAGAAGAAGAAATACCTGGCAAATATTCAAATATTCTTAAGTTGTGAGAAACTGCAAACCAGTTTTGTTTTTTTTTTTTTTCTTTTGAGACTAATTGGAAGGGATCGTGCTGCTGGTGTGACAGTACTGAATACTGATTGGAAAATGTCTGCAGCTCTAAGAGACCATCATGAGGTTTTTTTGTGTTATGCAACCTTTGGCATGTGTCTCCAGATACTAGTAACAGAAACTATGTCCCTGTAAACCTTGAATACGTTATAAATGCTGTCAAGGCAATTTTACAGAGGCTTAAGCTACTTCTGATTCTTTGAGCTCTTACTGAGGACATTTTCTGATGTGTACCAAAATGGGGCAACAGAAGGAGTCTTAAGTAGCAGCATGAGGGAGGAGAGAGACTGGTGAGCACAGGGCCACATTGTGGGGGCTCATCTTCCTGTGAAACTTTTTAACTTCCCCTGTGGTTGTGTAGACCTTTCTGATAAGTACTGGTGACGTTTTAATAAGTGATCTGGGAAGCAGAGGAAGATTTTCACTCTAGCTTATTAAAGCTGATATGTGGCAGAAACCCAGTAATTTATTTGTATGTTAAATTAATTCAATTTGTTGTAGAAAGCAGAAATTCTTTGAAAATATTCCTTATTCTGTACCTTTATCTGCCTGACCTTTTTTAATGGTTTCCAGTTTCAGTTCACAAATCTGTACATTCATCAAGCCAGCATCAGCTTATTTGTGTTATTTGAATCCCTAGCAATCTTTCCATCACCTCAATTTGCAAAGTTATTCATTGGTGATTCAGTGAACCTAGCAAGTGCTCCACACTCTTTGGGTTGTTTTAATAGTCGTTTAACTAAATCAGCTTGAAATTTAACTGTAAATTGACCTTTTTTTTTCCCTTCCACATACAGGCAGAAGGAAGAGTTTATTTTTAACTGAAATAAAGGATTATTAGTGTTCATTAAAATCATCGTAGCTGTTGCAAAGTAATTAACCTTGAGGTAACTGTGATCTCTCTCAGGTGGTGAACTTGCTGATGGGCATCTTGTTGACAGTAGAAGTGACTCATCCAAATATGGTGCCAACTGTTGATATCCAGTATGAAGTCATTGGAAATTACTATGCTTCCGATAGAATGGCTGGTAGGTCTAGAACTCTGCTGGCTGATGGGATTATAAAGAATGCAATACCATGGATTTGTCTTACATTAGGTTGTAATATATGCATACCACTTTTAATAAATATGGTTATCTTGTTTTCTGAATTTCACTTCAGTTATTCTGGGATTGAATTATTCTACAAGAATAAAAAGAAAGCTTTATGGACTATTATTTTAACTTCATTTTATACCCAAGCATCTTAAGTGATGAGATTTCTTGGCCTTCTGATGCTTTGAGTGTTGAAGTATGCGTGGGACATCTCTGATTCACTTTCTCCATAAACATTAATTAACTTTGCTGTCTCGGTAAAACAAGCAGCAGAAAACAAGTTTAAAGACTTTTCTTCAGAATTTTTGGTCATCTTCATAGATCAGGAAATAACGTTAGAGCTCCTGCATATGAATTTATTAAGAAGAAAACCATGATATCTTTTGAAGATGAGAGCAACATTTGGAATGCCAAGTACTTGAGTGAAACCAAAATGTTTCTCCAAGTTTCACCTGCAGAATAAATGAAAGAGAAAGCACCATGAGCAGAATTATGCCTGTTTTTCACTCTGTTACCGAGTGTATGATGTATACAGCTGTAACTGGTGTCAAGCTTTTAACTATTCTGTCTGTAAACTTGTGCATATGCTTTGCTTCTCTTGGTTTTAAATGTGCAGAAATGTGTAGTGTGGCACTTCTAATCTACCTCAGTGTGTTGTATTGCATAAAAATTCAGGGAGGGTTAGATTCAGCAAAGTTAAATAGTGCAGCACAAAACTGGGTTTTGAGCATTTTGGATTAATTGTCCATGACCTGTATCTCTCAGTTCTGACATGTGACTGTAACTCACATTTACTACTAATGAAATAAGAGTGGGAGCAAGGACCAAATTCTTCATGAGGCTAAGATACTAGGTAAAATCACAGCAGATGTCTGTAGAATGTCATATGATCTGTAAAGGCTGTTGGTGTACTTGGTAGCCTTAAGCTTATATGAGTGAAAGATGCTTCTGAAGCTGAAGGTGCTTTCTTCACTCTTTAGTATAAAATCTATCACATGCTTTTAACTTAAAAATTTTTATTCCTTATATTGGCATCTGGGCTAGAGGGTTTTGTGTGTGTGAAAAAAACATTACAGGTATTATTGTACTACTGTATATTGTGAGTAATAACTCCTCAGAAGACAGCCACACTTGCTGGTGATTGCTGAGACATGTCTGATCAACACAGTGCATTTCAGATATGTGGGGGCTCTTCCTTGATGCCATCTGTGTATGTAGATATTAATTGCAGAATAGAAAGGGTTCTCAGATAATCTTTTTCAAGCAGGAGAACCACAAAATGTTGGCTTCAGTATTGCTAAAACACATTTATTTACCGTGTCTATAGATTCTCAAGCTGCTTTCTTTGTGTTCAAAAAAGAACAAGTATAATCTAACTTGTGGAAAGCAGCTGTGCTTCTGTAATCAGTAACTGTGATGCACAGGGAGAATCTTATCCCGCAGCTTCCATGAGTGTCCTGGATTTTGCTACAAATTGGTTTCTGTTCAACTGTCTTTTGTTGTAAATAGTGGGATACCGTCCACACAGTGATTTCCTGTTTTCCTTAGTGTTACTGAAGGAGCAGTGCAGCTCCCACTGCCAGTGACCAAATTACATAACCAAACCATTTTCAAGTGTAAAGGTTGATAGTGTGTTAGCTTCACTTACATTGTGTCCAGTTGTAAAGTTAATCACTCACATACTTTCAGCACTGACACATACTGCAAATCAGCGTCATTATGGTGCATTACTGTCAAACTGTGTCAAGCTTCTAATTGGTGTTCCTGGGCTTTAGTCAGGCTTTTGATTAAGGCAGAGGGATTTTTCCAAGTAGTTGTAGGTTTTCTTGAACCAGATCTTTTTTTGTTAGGAAGGATCTGAATTGCTCTATTCTGCTGCTGGTAGTTGGCACGGATGAGTCAATTGAGAATAGATCATAGTAATGGACAAAGCTCTGGGAAATGACTGATTCTTACTGTGTTTTTTTGGTTTTGTTTTTTTTTTTTTGTTTTTAATGCAGAAAATGCCTGTGTTCTGTTTGCTATCTCCCTTCTCATGTTCACAATCAGTGCAATGATGGTGTATGGTGCCATTGCTGTAAGTATATTTATAATTCATGGTTTGAGAGTTGCTGCTTGATTTTTTTTAAAAACAAAATAATTTACAGGCTGCTCCTTTTTTTTTTTTTTCTATTTCTTAGCATCGTGTAGGCTGGCTGATCCCATTTTTCTGTTACCAACTCTTTGACTTTGTGCTCAGTTGTCTGGTTGCCATCAGCTCTCTAACCTACTTGCCCAGAATCAAGGATTACCTGGATCAGTTGGTAAGTATTCAGCTCAAGTTGATAGTTTACATTTGAAATTAAAGTTTGTTTTAATTGGATGGGTGAGTGAGTGAGCTACACTTCCCTTTGCATAAGAAATTCAGCCTGCAGCAGCCATAGGTGGTTATTATGGGTATGGTAGCTTGTCAGAGGTGGAAGAGTTAAAGTTGTCATGGCTCCCTAAAAGGAAAGCCAGGGAGAGTAAGGAAAGAATTGTGATGGGAACTACTGGTTTAAACTGTGTTGGCTACATTTGGACTTGGAAGTGTGTTCTTTAACACACTTAGCTGTGCCTTTTAAACAGTGGGGCTTAGTGGCAAATTTGCTGCTGCAGATTAAAAATGTGTTGATCCTTAATTGGTAGAGAACAGGAAGAGAAGTATAGGTAAGGACTGTAGAAGTGTAGGTAAGGATTCCCACAGCATTACACATGGAATCTGAGCTTTCCTTTTTACATTCTATGTGTGTCTCTTCTCAAGATGCAACAACACTTTCTAAGGAAACTGCAGTGGAGTTCTCACTAACACTGCTTGTGTTTTAACTGCAAGAAGAGTCAATGCATAGCATGTACTGTCTGCAGGGACCATGAGCTCTGGCTGGCTGATACTGTGATTTGTTCAGGTAGATGTTTAAAAGCAAGTTCTCTTTAAAACAGATAAAATTTTAGATTGGTGTTTGAGAGAGGCTTTGTTGCTGTGGTCAGGGAAAGAAAAGAGACAGGTTTACATAATTTCTGTTTCGGCTCCCCCAAGTCTGAGGGTGACATCTTACACTGCACACCAGTGTGTTCAAGTTGGACTGACAGGATGTAATTAACATAAGTCATTAAAGAGCTGTAGAGGACCATGAGTACAAACACTGTCCTACAGCTGTGAAGAAGAATCTGTGTTGGCATGAGACCGGTGAAGTGACTAGGGACACAGACTGTACTGTAGTGATCTGTTCTTGTGGTACAGAGAGAGGATAAATACTGTGCTTTGTGGGAGGATAAAGAAGAAACTTGTTAGAAATGGAACTTTTTGTTTCAGGGGAGAAGTTTACACAAGGGTTTGTTTCATTTGGTGGGAAGTTTGGGTGTTTTTCTATCATATTTGATTGTGCAGTGTTCATCTTATCTCTTCCCTTTCTCTCCTTCCCCCCCCCCTTTTTTTTTTTTCACTAGCCGGATTTTCCTTACAAAGAGGATCTCCTTTCTTTGGACTCCAGCTGTCTCTTGTTTATTGTTCTGGTGTTCTTTGTATTATTTATCATTTTAAAGGTAAGTTAAAACTTAATCATGTGTCTGTTGCAAGAGTTAATAAATATTGAGACGGTGTCAATCTGAGTTAATTCTCAATGCTGAATTCAGAACCCAGCTGCCTTCTTAATGCTGAGGTGAGAACTTCTTTGAGAACAATTGTTGGGATGTTCAGTTCCAGTATGACTTAAGTCTAATATGTTGTATACTGGTGTCTTCAGCTAACTTTGTGTGGGTGGGGTGTGCTTATGCAGCTCTGCTCTTCCTGAGTAGGAAGGAGGAATGCAAAAAGACTTTTTGTCTACCTGGAGATAATTTTAATAGTTGTAATTAAGCTTGTAGTGAAATAGTATTGAGTTAATGCTTACAAGTTTTTAAACAAAATGTTTAAAATCTCTCACTGTGCCTAACAAACCAGAATGCAAGTTTTGGAAGCGAGATGATGGAATGAGGAAATGTATAAATTAATTCTAGACCTGGATCTTCTTCCCTTCTGAAGGGTGATAGTACCAGTTTCTTTCTGAAGATCTAAATTATGAGGCATTCATTTGGATTATAAAAACTTTTGTGTAGACAAAGCATATTAGAGAAATTAATTTACAATATACATTGGCCATGATACTGTTCCTTTATTGCGTTCAGGTTGCATTTAAGAAAAAATGAAATAATAATAATTTTACTGATTTTCTATACTTTTTCCAAGATGTATGTGTAACTGGGGGGAGTGAAAGCCTAATACAATAGATAGCACTTGTGTATTGGTTGGGAAATTTGGTACCTTTTGTACAACAGTGCTAACTTGTCAGTGGGAGATTTGGAGAGGTTAATGTTACACAAATTAGTAATAAAAAACCTTAATCCTCATCATATCATGCTAATGTTTCTTTCTGCAGCAGTCAGTATTGACTCGAAGGTCAGGGTTCACTGCTCGACCCTCTCCCTGCTGCCTCAGTTGTGTGTGTGAGCTCTCTCCTTAACACTGGCAGTTAGCTGGAGAAATACTGCTAACAGGGAGATGAGTGGGATTGTACTGTTGGCCTCTCCTCCTCCTCCTGGCAGGTTTGGACTGGGATCCACACAAGCATAAGCTAGTTGGTGATTAATTTGATTAGCTCTGTGAGGCAGACAGAGATTAGTTGAATGGATCTGTGAATTCTTTTGCTAAAACCTGTGTGGTGCATCCTCTGTGAGTCACTGTGACAGCAAAGCTAAATGGAGAGCAACACAGGTATGTGGCCAGGTCTGTGAAATAGCAACCATTCCTCAGATATGTGTTGTCTAAGTTGATTTATGCTCCTTTTTATTATAGGAATGTCATCCGACATCTAATTTCTGAATCAGCCAATGCTTATGAGATGTTTAAAAGAAAAATCTCTCTTCTTTCAGGCATATCTAATTAACTGTGTATGGAACTGCTATAAATACATCATCAGCAGAAATGTGCCAGAGATTGCTGTGTACCCTGCTTTTGAAGCTCCTCCACAGGTAAAATCTTGTTTTGAGATAAAAGGAAGCAGTGTCATTAATTTTGAAGTAGAAAATCACTACATCCATGTATGTTTCCAAGCCTTGTCCAGCTTTCTAAAGAAAGACTGGAAAGATAAAACATTTTAAAGCAGCTAATTTTGTGGTAGGTTATTTCTTAGCTAAATTCTGAGTGTCTAAAAGGAGGGTCTTTAGAGAGAAGTCTTTGAATGTTTTTCTTGTGGTAGAGGGAAGCTTTGATTGCACCAGTCCAAACCTTCCTTGCTGCTTTACAAAGTCAAGATGCAGTGGGGTGTGGATGAAGGATTGAGGGTTAGACTCAGCAGAGCAGCAAACTGCTCCTGCAACTTCTTTCACTTCTTTATTTGCTTACTAGGAACAGCAGTAAATTCTTAAAATAACTTTGCCTGCAACAGAGAATTAAGTTGCTGATGGGCCATGTATGCTTTTGTTCTCTTTTTTTATTTTGTTTTCCCATTTGAAATCTCTTGCATTAATCACTTCAAAATGTCTTCTCCTTAGTATGTTCTGCCAACCTATGAAATGGCAGTGAAGATGCCTGAGAAGGAACCTCCACCTCCCTACATACCTGCCTGAAGTAATTTTTATGTTCATTAACATCTGTACCAGCTTCCTGGGGGTTTTGTCTTTTAATCTTGCAAAACTGCTTAAGTAATAGAAATATTCAGGGCTTTAGGAGCAAACTGTTCTGTTTAAAATACGTTTGATATAAACTTACTAAGCAACACACATCTGAGAGTGATTTCATTTGCTTTAATTTTTGTTCTCCCTAATGCTCTTAAACATTTTATTGCCTTAGGGCCTTACACCTGCAAGAACTTATGCATGTGACTAACTTGTGGCTTTTAATAATACCAATTGAGCCACTCTGATTGAAGTTAGCTGTGATTATAAGTGTCTGCAGGATTATGCCCTTAATTTATATTATTTTTTTGTAAAGTAGTTCATAAAGACAATCTGATCGTGCAGCAAAATGACAGTTTGCCTTTATCCATTTTTTTGGAAGGGGAAGGGTTTGAATGTGGTATATATGTGACTTTTTTACTTTGCACTTTTCTCATATGTTATCTTACCTTTTATTGTGGTTTTTTTTTTGGTTATCCTATGTCTTGAAACAGTATTTTTGAGGAACCAAGTGAGGGTGGCACAGGAGTTCTATTACAGCGAGCTGGGAATGCAAGAAAAATAAATAGCAATGTGGAAGATGGTTGCATGCTTCTAATCTTCTATGTATTTTCCTCTTTGTGATAAATGATACTTAAATAAATCTTTTACAAAATGTTTACCAGTAGTGTTGGTTGATCTTTTTGGTGGCTTTTTTGTTTTAAGTGCTTCAGTGTGCTGCAGACAGTCCAGCATACATAGTTGCAGGTTTAGTGGTTGATCTGTGCTTCAGCAGAAATCCTCATGTGGCTGGAGAGCATGGATTCTCTCTAACACACAGGCCTGTGTTAAAGCCTTTGCAGTTCAAGTACTTGGGTGACTTCCACTTGTCTGATTGGTACCTACCCATGATCTGGGAAAAGGGAATTGTACTGGAGGCTTTGAGCCCTTGGGGAAATCTGATGTCTGGTCAGCTCAGGCATTAAAGGAGGACAGACACCCAGCAGGACTGCAACATTTACATTGGAAAATATCCAGAGTTGTTGGAGATATGCCTTCACTTAGTGATGTTCTTCTACAATCAACAAAAAATCTCAAACAAAAAAAACCCACGCTACAAAAAACTTTCCACTCTTCCTCTTTTGTAGCAAGAGCTGTAAAGAGGTAAAAGATTATTTAATGATTTAGTATGGCTGAAGAAATAAAACACTACTGCTTTGGAAGAGAAGAGGTACCTGGTGTTAAATTCTGAGGAAAGGGATTCAGATTGTTGCAGCATATAATTTCTGGGGTTATTCCTGTATTTTCAATATGTATCTCTGTACACATTTAAAAATGCTCTGTTACAGCTGTGCTACCAGCAGTAGTTCCCTTTTTAATTAACTCAGGTGCCACCTGTGAGAGCACTTTGAAGTGCAGTGGTCTCTCTCTGCCCCTGTTCTGACAGTGCTGTCCTGGGGTTACCCCGAGGGGGTACCCAGGGGGTGACCAGTGCTGCTGGAAGCTGCACTCTTACTTCCAGATTCTGAGGAGCTGCACTGGATCTGAACTCCCACAGAGACTCCAAACCCAGGGCGTCTTTAGATACTGCCACAGACTGCTTCAGTGTGACTCTGGAGGGGTGGGGGTGTGTAAAAGACCACTGTGGTTTCGTGTGGTTTGAGAAACAGCTGAAACTGGGTGCTGCGGAAACATTCCAGCACACGCTCTGCTCTGGCTCCCTCTGCAGTGAGGGAGCGTGTGTGTGTCTGACCATGAGGGGGCAAAGAGCTCCTGCCAAGGGCTGTTCCTTGAGACTGTCCAAGTGGGTGGCTGACCATGTGTGTGAGCAGTATTTGACAGCAGCAGGCACTGCCTGAAATTTGTCTGGGGTGTGTGTGCACGTGCTCTTGCTCAAAAAAGCTGTAGTGTTCTGAGAGAGAAAAGCCATTCTACTGCCCTGGAGCTCTGCCCTGTGGCTTTCTCCTGCTGGAAGGGTGGTGGTCCCTCTTCCCTGCTACTGTTTGCAGCCTTTGGGAATGTGATGGTGTCCTCTTCCGTGCTCTCGTGGTAGAACTTGCCGAAGTGAGCCACTGCCTGCCTGATCCTGTACAGCTGGGGGCTTGGTGGTTCCTCTTCTAAATCAAACCTTCATGTTCCCCTGATGGAGGTGGTGGGAGAGAAGATGATCCTGCAGTAAAACAGGATGCAGATTTGGCAAAGGCATCTTCGAAAGCCCTGTGCTGGAGATCAGGGTGCCTTTGTGCCTTTGAGCTTTCCCAAAAGCTCACTGCAGCTTCCGGCAGGAACTGGCCAAAATGTCCTTGGCCAAATTTGGCAACAGAGCGGGCAGTTCTTGTGCCTCGGTGATCATACTAGGAGCTTTTCTCCCATTCTTCGCAACTGCTGCCCCGGAGACTGAGATGCACAATTAATTAGCCTGGAAGGAAGAACGGTGTCTCAGCTCTCCCTGCGCCCAGGATCGAGCCCTAGCCCGGCCCAGCCGCACATTCCCAACGAGGAGCTCTGATCCTCGCCCCCCTCCCTCTCCCCAGGGCTGAGCGCCCGTCGGGGCGGGGGAGCGAGGGCCACCGGCCCGCCCTGGGGAGGAGGCGGCGGGGGCGGCCGATGCCCCCTCGGTGTCCCGTCCCCCTTGCCGGTCCCGGCAGCTTTAAAGGCGGCGCGGAGGGCGCGGGGCCGACGGCAGCACCATGGGGCGGGTTGGCGTGCTGGGCTGCTGCCTGGCGCTGGCGCTGCTGCCGCTGCCCGCGGCCCCGCGGGGCCCCGCGCTCCGCCCGCGCCGGCAGCCGCGCCCCGGCGGCCGCTCCGCAGGTACCGCTCCGCGCCCCTCGCTGCTGCCCCGCTGCCGCTCCGCTAAACCGCGTGGCTCTTCCCTGCCTCTGCCCATTGCTCGAAACATCTTCATTTCACACTCGCGGAAGGACAGTCTAAAAAAGGGAAGTTTTCTACCTACAAACACTGCACTGGATCTTTTTTCTTTCTTTTCTTTCTTTCTTTGCATGCACTAACATTTCTTCATGTTTTTTCAGCTTCCCAAAGGCGAAACTGAATTACAGGATGAATATAGAATTATATAGAACATACCTGGGTGGGATCCTAGATTCATCTTGTCTATTACTCCATCCAAAGGCAAAATCAACTATGCTGCTGTGCTTCCTGAGGGAATTTGTGCACTTTCATTTTTTTCCTCTGTTTTCACTTGAATCAGAGAAAAAAGGTTTCTAATGCCTTGGGGGGGAAAAAAAGTGCTGTTTTCACCTCTACTTTTAAGATACTTGTGAAGATTTTTTAAATTTAAACTGGAATGGAGTAATAAAAGTCAACTTGATAGTAGCCAGGAGAGATGTGTCAAGTTCCCAAAACAGCCCTCAAGTTGTGAATTCAAACTCAGATTTTGAACACCTCAGATTTTGCTATTTAATTCACTGGTGAGCCAGGATGTCTCTTTTATAGAAATACTCTTGTTTTGGGTTGTCCATTTTTCAGCTGCAAATGCAACCTTGATGGTATAAATTAAGTACATGGTACCGTCTGTCAGGACAGGGAGGGGGCATTTCAGTTGCCTGCTGTCACTGTCTTGATTGATTTTTGTCTTCCTAGAAGTGATGCTTGTCTCTGATCTAAGCTACGGCTTTTCTGCTTCCGTCTAGATTTACATGGCAGTGAGGAATTTTGGAAATGTGTGTGCAAATGTTTATTTTTACATATAAAATTACTTCATGAGTAATTCATGAAGTAATTTTATATGTAAAAATATAAATTTCACTTTTTTCACTATATATATTTCACTTTTCTCTCTGCTCTACAAGCCATAAAAAACAACAATTTCCAAAGAAGCCTTTCTACAACATCATTTGTGTCTTTTTCCTTGTTGGCCTTTATTTGTTCTTGTTGTGTATTTTGGATTGTGATTTACAAACAAGAAATAATTCCTAATTAGCACTTTATGTTGTTACTATCAAAAAAACTGATCCATTCCCTATATGATCTAGTCAGATGTTTTGCCATTTTATTTCTTTATCTTATAAAAACTGGAATTCAAGCTTTATGTAAATAAACAGTAAATACATTTATATATAATTGTTTCATCTCTTTGTTGGCTGTTACATGAAAACCACCACCCTCTGTTTCAAGGATAGTTAGACAATTTTGAGGGCTCAAATGTGCACCTATCTATTAATGCTTAAAAAAACCCAGTTATTTATAACTTGTCAAAATTAATATTTACGATTCTCTAATATGTTATTCACTATAACTTGAAGCCTCTTCATAACGAATCAACCAGCATTATCTGGCAGGAGTAGTTTGCCATGACAGCACTCGCTGCCCTTGGGTGAGAGCTCCTGTCCCATGTAGGAGATGACTGAAGCATTTTCCTTCCATCTTGGCAGACACTGCCTGTAAGAACCGGCCTCTAGACCTCGTCTTCATCGTAGACAGCTCCCGCAGCGTCCGGCCTGAAGAGTTTGAGAAGGTGAAAATCTTCCTGTCAGAAATGATCGATACCCTGGATGTCGGTGAAAGAACGACGCGTGTGGCGGTCATGAACTACGCCAGCACTGTCAAGGTGGAGTTTCCCCTCCGGACCTACTTTGACAAAGCCTCTCTGAAGGAGGCTGTGTCTCGCATCGAGCCCTTGTCTGCTGGCACGATGACCGGCCTTGCCATCCAAACTGCCATGGAAGAAGTCTTCACCGAGGAAATGGGCACCCGGCCAGCAACCTTCAACATCCCCAAGGTGGTCATTGTTGTGACGGATGGACGGCCACAAGACCAGGTTCAAGACGTGGCGGCAAGCGCGCGGACAGCCGGCATCGAGATCTACGCGGTCGGGGTGGACCGGGCAGACATGCAGTCCCTGAGGACGATGGCCAGCGAGCCTCTGGATGAACACGTCTTCTATGTGGAGACCTATGGTGTGATCGAAAAGCTGACATCCAGATTCAGGGAGACTTTCTGTGGTAAGGGGAGCAGTCCAAGAGAGTGGTGTAACTTGGCTCCTTTTGACTGCTGCTGCGGTTCCACTCCTTAAGAAAGAAGTTTTTCAGAAGTGTTGTGTATCACATCTAAATATTTCCTTTACCACCCACTGGGCAAACAAGCCAACCCTCTGTTTCAGTGGAGGCCAAGTAACAGCCTTTCGTTTTGAATAGTGACCTCAGTGTAGGTGACAGACCTGCCTCGAGTGGACCTCCTTGTGCAGTTGGTCAGAATTAGAGAGAAAGAGAAATCACAGCAATCTGGACAAGGTTTGACTGCATATATTTAGTGAATTACTGAAGGTACACACCAGAGCTGTGCAGGCTGTTAATTTCTTTTCCCATCTCACTGGGAAGCAAGGAGGATGGGCATGTGGAGCTGAAGGGATTCCCTATAGGTTCAGAGTAGGATAATCAGTGTGGCAGGTAAACCACTGTACTGGCTTGAGCAATCTGGTACAGGATAAAATGCCCAAATGCAGCAGCAGGTCATCTCAGGACAGGCTTTCACTCCTTAGGCACTGCTGGGCTTTTCCAATGTGCCAGGCTCACATCTCCCTCTGTTTCTCTGCAACTTGATTTGGACAAGGAGCTGTGGGATGAGATTAATTAGCTTTGGTTTTTCCGGGCTGATCTTATAAAAATGCAGTATGTATTGGGTTTAGGCTAGAACTCCACAAACAATGCTAGGCCAGAGTGGGCTGTTACTGTCATTTACAAGGAAAAAAGGTCCTATCTATAGGCTCTATTTAGAACTGCCTATAGATAGCTGTGACATAGCCCTTCTCACAAAAATCAAATGACAACTTTCTGACAATTAAAAAACTTGTGCAAAGTAGATTTTTCTAGTGAATTTCTAAGAACTTTACTTTAAAATAAATCTCCAGCAAATAATAGGTAAAATAGGTATAAATTACATTGTAAAAGAATTAAAATAACATCCACTTCCTTGGGAACTTGGTTGGCAGTGTGTTACTTTTGTTATTTCAGAGCCTTACTAAAAATTACCACCACACTTTTTGAGTGTGTTTAAAGTGAAAAAACCTCTTTCTCTAGGTATGAAATAAATGTGTAAGACCATCTGCAGGCAGGACACATTGCCAATAATTGGCATAGGAAATGCCTTGAGGTTTGGCTTGACACCACGTTGTGCTGCTGGTGTGACCAGATCCTCACCAGTGCCCACCTGGCTGGACAGGTACGTGCGCTGTGAACACAGCACTCATGTCCACCTCAGTAAACCAAGTCCTTTCTTAGCAGCAAAGGAAAATCTCTTGTTCTTACAAATAAACTGTTTATTGTGCTGATGCATAGAAATTACGCCCCTGCAAGGCTGGAGGGTAAATCAGAGAGCTCACACATGTACACCTCCAGTGGAACTCTGAGTTGCCTGCATGCAATTTGCCAGAATCTGGGATTCATGAAAAAACAGGGTAAAGGAAACAGTCTTTAAAAAGACTCCTATGAATCTAAGAGGGTCTTTTAAGACAGTGTGGTAAACTGGGTCTCTTTACAGCTCCAGAGTGCTTTTTGGTCAGAAATCTGGACTCACCAGTGACAATTAGGATTTTCTTTCGCTTTGACCAAGGCAATTAATTTATTTGCAGGGTGAACTGAAAACAGGGAAATTAATGTTCAGGGGAAAAATAGTTGGCTAAGATCAAGTTCTTGATGCACTGAGAGCATTATTCAGCATGAAGCCATCCCAGAGATGGAAAAGTCTTAGCCTTGAATAGCTGTCCAAGTCAGTGGACGTTTGACTTTCCTACCACAAAAATCCGACCATTTGAGTCTGAGCTTCTCACTTATGTTTGAAAAGATCACCCAGAGATTTTGTTAATGTAAAATGTAAAGACAAGACAACTCTGTCAGCCTTTCTAGCAGAATTCTAAATCTTCCTTGTTTTAGAAAATGGGAATGTTGCCATTTTGTTGCCACAAAATTGCCTTGTTTTCAGAAACACATGAGAAGGTTTAAGCACTCTTGCTTCTGATTTTTTTATCTCACCAGTAGTGCTTTGGAGATTGATTTTACCAGTAGTCCATACCCACAGTAATACTAATTAGTAACTACAAATCTAAGTAAAAATCTCAGGTAAAACCCCTTCCCTTCCCTTCCCTTCCCTTCCCTTCCCTTCCCTTCCCAATACAAAGGAACTGCATACAAAGAGCCAGAAGAGCTTTTCATGGCCGAGTTCTCCTTTCCTGTGTAATGTTACTGAATGCTCAATATCCCTCCTTGTTGAACGATCTCATTTTCAATTCATCTTTTCTGCTGCCACCTCAGGTGATGGGTTATTTCTGTGCCATTTATGGCCTCTCTCTCCTGGCTATGGAGTGCTGCAAAGGAGTGCTGTAACTTGTTGTGACAGCAACACAGCACTGACATGTACTACCACTAATCCAGCAAACAGTGCAAGATGTGCTTCTGTGAGCATGAATGAGTAATGGCTGTTCCTTTCCTCTGGGATGACTGAAGTAGCTCTCTGTCCGTGTCCTTTGCAGCTGGGAATGCGTGTGCCCTGGGGACCCACGGCTGCCAGCAGGTCTGTGTGAGTAACGGGGCATCCCACCTCTGTGACTGCTATGAAGGATACATCCTGAATCCAGACAAGAGAACCTGCTCAGGTATTATTCCTTTGGATAATGAGTTCGACTAGAAAAAAAAAATTAACACTATTCTTGGATTTGAGATGCTATGTGTGTGCTTCTGTTGAAGCAACAAACATCTGTATCTTTTTCAATAAGAATTCTAGAAATAAATAATAAATAAAACTCAGCTGCAAGTAATGGTGAGATGTAGCTTGATTCTATCACTGTCTTTTTTATTGTGCCTACAGATCCATTCATTAGGGCCAGATGCTAAAACAAAATATCTATAGTGTCTACATTTCTTCAAATATATATTTGACACTATATATTTTCTCCTACCACTTGTTCTAATTCCTTCAATTATTATTGACATTTCTGAGCTGATCCAAATCAATATATATTTAAAAATAGGTTTGTGCACTCCATCCCAACCTGTTTGTTATTAATAATGAGTTGTTTCTCTAACATGCCTAACAAGCTGTGGACGTGTGTGCATCTGGGAGGCACGAGTGTGACCAGATCTGTGTGAGTAACAATGGATCCTATGTCTGTGACTGCTATGAAGGCTACACCTTGAATCCAGACAAGAAGACTTGCTCAGGTAAGAATTAAAGGCTGCTTGAATATATGAAACTCATGGAGATATGGACATGTTTTCTGTGAGTTACTCTAAAATGAGAACTCAGCTGTAGTCTTTTCCTTGTTTCAATAACAGTAACAGTGCATTTTTCTTCAAATCTGATGATTAGAAAATGCAGTTTGGCATTTATCTACCATTTTATGGTCTTCACAGAATTCCATAAACATTGTTTAGCTGCTTAGTCTGACACAGGGCAGGTTATTGCTCATCTCATGTGGGTTTTTAGCTTCATCCTTACTGGGGATGTATGGGACTGTTGGAATTGCTGATGAAAGACAGAACTGCATGAGATGTGGTGTAGTCATGTCTTGCAGTATCTGCCTCCTCCATTAAATAATTAATAACTGAATTCACTTGTCTGCAGCATAATACAATAACGTAGTAGGACACTGGTTAAATCATAAGGAAATTCTAATAAAAAATGTTGAGCATTTCAAACAGTATCTGGGAGGGATTAACAGGTTTCTTTCCTAAACCATGGCTCCCCACAGCCATGGACATGTGTGCTCCTGGGAGGCATGACTGTGCCCAAGTCTGTCTGAGTAATGATGGATCCTACAGCTGTGGCTGCTATGAAGGATACACTCTGAATCCAGACAAGAAGACTTGCTCAGGTAAGATCTGATCAAAGAAAAATTGTGTTCCACTAAAAGCAAGCAGCTTTTAAAAATCTGACAAATTGATGTTATTTTTCTGACAAAATTATCCCAGAGTTTCTGTACAACTCCTGAAAACTCAGGGCAACTTTGTTTTTCCATAGGTAGAGTAGTAATTTGAGATCCTTGGCCCTTCTGCAGTAGTGTGCAGCTTGTATCTGGTTAAAATTAAAATGCCATTTGGCATTTCTTTGAGGACTTCACAGTATTTTCACACCCAGGGAGCATGAATTGCCATATCCAGTATGTGATGTGGACCACTTCTGTCAGAAAATCTTCAGTAAAGCAGCACAAGGGAATGAGAAGAGGGAGAGCATGGGCTGTGCTGGAAGAATGATTGCAGTCTCTATCATGAGTGTGATTGCTCATTCTGGTGGATGTTTTTGGGCCTTACAAAGTATTCCAGCCTTAAAGCTCTAGAAGATGGAGGGAAATGTTCCTTCTCAGTGCTGGTCTCTTGTGGAGAACAAGAGCATAGATGTAGCTGATACTCAGGGTATACATTATCTACAAATTGTTATCTATTCTATATTATCTTCACTTGATTAGGGCTTGATCTTCACTCTGAATTTCTCTGGACATCTCATGATTTATTTAGGCAAAATCCTTTTTTCCCCCACTTCCACTATAATCCCTTTCCTTACTATATTTTGTGTGACAAACTGTTGAACTTAGGCTTCCAGTTCCAGGAAGTTCCTGGGCAAATCTCTCAAGGTAAGTCACAGGTCTCACATCTCAAAGAGGTGAAGCCAGAGGGTCTCAGTATTTCTTCCTGCCTAGGTTAGGAGCTGATTTTGTAAATATGGTGCTTAGGATTAGCTCTTAGCTGGCATTACAGAGAGGCAATAAACATGTGATGGAATGTAAATTTAGTCAGGCCTTCCTTTTGGGAGTCTAATCCCAAACTTTATTTCATAGCACTGATTCTTCTTCTGCTTACTCAAACTTTAAAGTATTTTCTTCACATGCTTGGTTTTTTTTCCCTTTTGAATCTCATTTTGCAGTATCCTGCTAATGATTTCCCAACCATCCAGGTCTTTGTCGCAATTATTTCACAAAGATGTGCAAAAAATGATGCAAAAATAATCTAGGTCTGGGAGACGGTCTTTCTCCCCTTTTCTTTTACCTTTTCATTTTTTCTTCTTTTCCTTTGCTTCCTTTCCCTTCTCCTTTCTTTCTGTCTTTCTTGCTCTCTTTTCTCTCTCTCTTCCTCTCTTCCTTTCTTTCTCCACCCTTTATTTTTTCTTGTGTCTTACTGGGCCTTCTTACTGCAAAGATATCCAAATATAGGAACTCCTTCTCAGCTTGCCCTTTCAGAATTGACGTGTTTAATTTGGCAGAAAACAGCAGCCTCACACATGAAGTGCCCACTTTGTAACTGGCAGTGGGTGTCACATCTTTTTCAGCAGCCACATATACTTTTCTGTTCATGGTCTTTTCACTCCATAAAACAGTGTCTTCTCCAACTCAATTAGAGCTGAATTAATGCCAAATAGTCTCTTAAAATCAAGATATTTGTTCTCTGAAATTTTGTTGGATAATTGTTTTGTAACTTCATTTGCCGTTCCATTCCTTTTGCCATCTGTTACAGCTGCAAAAAAGCATTGCCAGTATTCCAAAATTTCACACTAATTTTGTGACGTTGATAGCCAGATAAAAACACACTCTGTGCACCCTGCTCTGGTTAACAGCACACTGACATGCAGTAAAAACATCCTGGTTTGAATGCAAATTAAGATACATTTACGAATGGGAACATGGGAATCACTGTGACCAGCTCTAAAGTTTGGATATGGATTGATATTCTCTCTGGAATGCCTCCCTCAGCTGTGTGTGCCTGGCAGGTCTGCAGCAGGGCTCACCAGCTCTGCTCCTGTGATGCCACCAGGGCTACTCCCCCAACCCAGACAGGAGGACGTGCTCAAGTAAGAGCAGATTGCAGATCCCTTTCCAGCCATGCCCTCCCCAGCTAAGTGCATGTATTGCAGTGGCTCTTGTTAGCATGTGAATATATTTGTATCTGCCTGAGGAGCTTTCACCTGCACTCGGGGGTAAAGAGAAGTTCTATGTCACTCTGCCTTGCCCACTTGAGTAAATGTCAGAGATACAAAGAACTTTATATGTAACAATGTTAGTAAATACTCACCATGCAGTCTTTGTCAACTTATAAATAAGGCCTTCCCTGATTTATGTAATATTCAGCAAACCCAGAACTGACAAATTGTTGAGAAGAGCTGGAGTTAGTCACACACTTTGCAGCACTGTGGAATGTGTCTACCACCATGCAAGACAGTTTTGAGGTGATGTCCTCCCCTCCAGGCTGAATTTCATCTTGCCGTTCCTTTCTTTAGCTTCTCAGTGACTTTATGTTGCAGTAAAAATATAAAAATTTCAGAAGTGTTTATTTCCTTCCCAGTCTCCTTACTGTAAAGTTATTGTGTACTGGAAACCTTTCCTAGTGTGCCTTTGGAGCTGATGTGGCATCTCACATCTGGTGGGGTTACACAGCTGGGTCAGAGGGAGCAAGGTCTGAGGTATCTCTTGCATTAATTAATGTATTAATCCCCAGTAATACAATTGCTGCTCCAAGATGAGATCAGTTCCACATCTCAGCAGTTCCTGATAAGATTCATAGAGGATAGGCTCCCAGCATGGAAAAGCATTGCCATTGGGAAGCATTAAGAAATGTTGTCTTGGTTTTGGGTAACTGCTTCTCCAAAGCACATGTTGTGTGAACTGGTGTGTGTGCACCAGGAACCTATGACTGCCAGCAGCTCTGTGTGAGTGGATCACAGACTTGTGACTGCTATGAAGGCTTTATCTTCAATTCAGATGACAAAACATGCTCAAGTAATAACTTAATGTTCGGGGATTTTTCTGAATATGTTTATTTATTGAAGCACCTCTTTTTAATGTGTTAAACATTTTTAATCTGTTTGAGAAATGGTCTTTCAACTCACAAGCTCTCAGGAAGTATAATTGCTTTTCATTCTTTTATGCCTCTTCTTTATATCTCTTCCTTCTTCTTTAGTTATAGCAGTTACTGTATTTAAAACTAGTTTAATGTTGTCTCTTATCTGTCATCATACCTTGAAGGACTCACTGTATTTAAAAATATAATCTGCATTCCTGAAATGGGAATAATTAGGGGTGTTGGCAGGGCAGGGTTCTGGGGCACTTGCCTCTCCATTGCCTACCTTCATTTGGAGAATGGCTGGGGGGTCCCCAGGGGAACAATACCCAGGTTTGAACTGCTGCAATGCTAAACCATGTATTCTTGGTGTCTCCTCTAAGCTGAGTGAGGCAAGAATGAACTCACCAACTGTTTTGAGATGGGCAATACTGGGATCCAATGTTGGCAGAACCTCTCCACAGTTTGATGTAGAATCCAAAGTTAAGTTGGGTAGGAAGGGACCTCAAGAGCTGCCTAGCTGTACCCCTATTCAGAGTGGCAGTAACCTGCCATCACATCAAGTGGCTGAAGGTGCTGTGTAAGAGCACAGTTATAAAATAGGTGGATATAGACACACACCATCTGCAAAAATAGTTTCTTGTTGATCTGGAGTTTACCACAAAGGCAGTGTAAAAACACAGCTTTAACATGTTTTGTGTGACTTGTTGGGCATCCCAGTGGCAACAGGAATACCCCAAATTTTGAATATCAAATACTGGAAGACTCTTAATTTCACAGAATGACTGTAGAAGAATTCAGAACACCCTTGGACAATTGCCAGAGAGATGGTTGGGAAAATAAGTTTGTTAAAACAGACAAAATCCAAGGAAGATCTGTATTTGTCATTGGAGAATTTAAATGCAGACATAAAATTTAACTGGCAGTTGGTTGGAAACCAACCATGTTGGTGTGATGTTCTGAACTGGCCTTCCTCCAGTTGACTCTTGAACAGCTCTTCTTTGTACATTGACCATAAAGCCAGTGGAATGTTCCAAAGAGGGGAGCTGAACAAATACAGCCTCAGTGGAATCAAGGAGACACAAATTTCAACCTTGGCTTTAAGACAAATGAGCTTCTGCACTGCCAAATCTGCAACCTCATAGATTTTGCAGTTTTGTTGCACAATGGGAGTAATAATGGCATGACTGCTAAAAGAAAAAAACCAAAACAAAACAAAAAGCTAAAACAGTTCAGGAAAAAAGGGAAATGTACTTAGGTATAATATTTCTATTTTCTTACTGTTCCAATGCTCACACACCTTGTTTGACATTGATCAGCTATGCATTTATATATCTAGAGAAAACAAAATTTATGAATAGGCTATTGTTACCCTTGCAAGTAATGTAAAAAGCCCATTTATTAAGAGATGGGTATTATACACAGGTAGTACATCTTGATAACTTATTGCAAATGTATTTGTAAGCTCTCTTTTAAGAAGGCTTTGCTTTTGGAAGCTTATTATTCCAGTCTCAGATGTGGATGGTGAACTCACTCACTACAGTACCTGTGCTGCTGTAGCTGTTGATACATTTGTTCTCAGCCTTCAGTGAAGTGGTGCAGCCTTGACTTATTTACTTTATGGGGTAGGTGAGGTTAAATTGCCTCTCATGCAGCTAAGAACTCACAGCCATCTATTGATGCTTGACATTATTATACTGCAGTGAAATTGTCATCATTGCTGTTTTTTCCTGTGAATTATGGAGAAAAAGGAATTGTTAAGGACAGCTGAGGCTGATCCCCTGTAAGTTTGGAAGACTGAGGTCAAGACTTAGGAACAGATTCAATGGAAGCACTGTGGAGTATAGCAATGATTCCTCCCTTTCTGAAGAGACTGGTAACTCCTCTGTGATACTAACTGGCTCCTCCGGTTAGATTGCTGTGATCTTCTGCTAGATTATAAATTCACTTGGGCCTATTTGAATGGCATCATTAGCTCCATCTATATTCATGTGACATTTGAATGGATTTGTGTCCATCCTCTTGAATCAAGAAAGATATTCCCTATGCATGCAAGTCTCAAATGTTAGAAACCAAGAGTACTTGTGGGGCGACACAATTAAAGTTGATGGGGAGGCTGGGTGGTCTCTGCTGCCAGGCCCTTTTTTATTTTTATTTTTTCTCAGTAATGGTCTAATTTAAAGAATGTAGAGGTTCCAGGTGTGCAGGTGAGGAACATCCTGCTCTGCTTCCTTCTTGGTTCAAGTTGAGTTCTCTTTTGCCTGTCCTGGACTATGACACTCAGGTCTCTGGCTACACACCAGCCCCTGTTCACTGCTGCTCCTCCTTCCCACCTGGCTTGCAGTGTTTGCTGTAGTCTCACATCGTGGGTTTGACTCCTTCCAGAGGATCAAGCATTTTCTTGGGATTTAAATGTTCAATAATTGTAGTAAATATAGTAAATGCTGTTTTCTCTCTTAGGAGCCATAACGAGCAGTCTTGTAACTGATGAAGAGTCCTGTAAGTGTGAAGCCATAGCTGCCCTCCAGGACTCAGTGACCTCATACCTTGAAGCTCTATCCACAAAATATATCCTTTTTCTTACATGATCACCTGCATTCAGCACTTTCCCGGTATTTTGGAGATAGCTGTTTTGTTACAAACCAGGGAGGAAATATCCAGGGAAGAAAGTATTGTCAGGGTGATTTCAGAAATATTATGGAAAAAAAAGATCAGGTGTTGCAAACACCACTATGTGTTCACATTTCATTGAAGAGCAACGCCATACAGATAAAATAAATGCATATGCCCGCACCCCCTAAATTGTATCTGCCATGTTGAACATCAAGCACTGTTCATCGAGCTCATAATTCTTCTAGCTGGCTTTTACATTTATATCAAACATTCAGTTTTGAGTCCTATTGTGTCCCAAAACTTTAGGGACAACTTCACGGGCAGTGCGACAACAGTCCCATGAGCTGTGGTATTCCTCTGCATCCCACCTCCACAGCCAGGCACTGTCCCAAATGATTTACAAGCACCTTCTTTTCTCTGAAAATGTGTGAGCCTATCCAGGCATGCAGGAGCACGAGAGGGCTGCAGAGCAGGGTGCTGAGGCTGGAGGCTCTGGGCAAGCCTTGTGCCCACGGGAGCCCCGAGGTGAGGCTGGGGTTGGAATTTGCCGGCTGCGTTTGTGCAGTGCCGCGTCTGCAGCCGGGAAGGGAAACGCGGTCAGCCCCCGGACCAGACATTCCACAAACATGTGGGAGAGGAAAAAAACCCCAGCCAATAAACAAAGAGAAAGTGGTGGTCTCTGTTGTACCACAGCAAGCCTGGATGCTGAATAAATGCCCTCAGATGACATGGCAGGAACTAATAACTGGAAGTTGAAGTTGGACAAGCTGTGGTACATCATAAGGCATAATTTTTAGAAGTGAGAGTGGTTGATCTGCTACAATTTACCAAGGAAGGTCACAGATTTTCTTTGCTGAGCATTTTTGAGACTGAATGCTTTTTTTCTGTCAAAGGTGCTCTTATTCAAATAGGAATTGATTTAAAGGAGCATTATGTCTGTGGTTATCATCCCAATCTCTGAGGCTTCAAAATCAAGGAAGAGTGGACTATTGAAGATTAAAAAAAGGGAGAGAAAAGTAGTGCCTCTTATACAACATTTAGATAGATACAAGAATTTTTCAGTTTGCCAAAGTTTCTGAAAGTCAAATAAACACTTCTGCCAAGGACACAAAACTTTCCCAGTTTTTGAATAAATTCAAAGTTATTTTTATGAGATCTAATTGCACATCCCTCTTCATGCAGTGTGCTTGGAGTTCAGTTTATCTGCCTGGGAAAAGCAAAGGGAAGAACTCTGGTTTTCCTGGATTATAACATATAATTCTAGGGAATCTAATTAGTTAAATCTGAACACCAAGATATTTAAACCTGTAATGTCATCTCAGTAGTAGAACATCCTTCAGAGATCAATCTTTCTGCCCCAAGAGCTCAGGTTAAGTAAGAAAATGTGTGGGTTTAAGTTAGGAATAGACTTTATACAAAGAACTGAGGCTTTCTTTCAAAGTTATTCTTTGATGGGCCATTTCTATCCCCAGCATCCTTTCAAGACAATCTGCAAAACATGGGAGAGACCATCACCTTCTGCTCCTCATCCCTGGGTATCACCTGATCCAACTTTTTCTAAGAAATTAGGGTTGTTGAGATTATTTGGGAAGATGCCAGATCTTGGCAGAAGTCTAATATGTTTAGGAATCTCTGTTTCAAGCATGTGTTGACTTCATCTAGAAAGCAGATTGTTTTTTGAAAATGCAGCAATGAGAAAGACTGTAAATAAAACAAACCTTATAGCCATCTATTTTATTGCCCTTAACAACTGAGCACTAGAGGAAGTGTCTGAGAAGCTGCAGGCATATCAAGACAGACAGCAGATTGTCTGAGCTATAATTTTTGTTGATTTTAAAATAATTTTTCAGAATCAAGCCTTTTTATTGTTTTCAGGAAGCTTTACTTCATTGCACAGCTTACAAAACAGCAGTGGTTTATTATTACTGACAAATGTCAAGAAGACTTCAGGAAGACAAGAGTCTTGAAAATATAGTGACACTGAGGATCTTCATGTTCAGTCACTTTACAGCCATGAAGCTACTCATACTTGCTGTGCTTCGTTTTCTACTGCAGATACTGCTTTTCTGTAGTAACTGCATTTTTTATTCTCTTACTTCAAAGAAAAAAAAAAAGAAAAAAAAAGAATGGATACAGTACATCACATTATATAAAGCTTTGAAATGGAAAGGCAGAATGCAAAAATGTGCCTATGTCTTCTTTCAATTAAATGGGAAAGTAGGTTTGGTTCTTGTAACTTATTTTAATAAATGACAATATGATATGCATATTAGTGTTGGAAATTATTTTGTATTCAACCTAAAGGACATGTGTTATGAAATAAAGGGTTTAGAAAACCCAAGGAAACAAAACTTCAAGGATAAAGGAGGCATCTGTGGAAGAAATAAACTGAATACTATCCCAAGTCACATGTTTTGAAAAAGAAATATTTGATTTTAAAACCTAGATGTTACTGTAAATATAGATGAAAGATTGCACAGTAATTTCAAGTATTAATAATGTTTAAAATGTAGAAGAATGAAAGACATCCTCCAATTTAATATTTTTATCCTGCAAGATTTACTTATGTTCTTAGTTAATTGTTCCTGTTGTCATTACAGACTTTACTGAACTTCACTTGTGTCAATCAGGCTTTTAGGATAAAACACACATGCTAACAATTAAAAAAAAAATAGTTGTTAAAGGAATGCAATTTTATATACTTGGCATTTATAATCATTCAAATACTTAAAAAATGATATTTACATGAGGAGTCAAAACAATGGGGTTTTTTTTTTTTTAAATGTCATACATATTTTGTAGACCCTTGCAATATAATTACACAAAATATTATATCTGGTAACTGGCTTGCCAAGGACATATTAAACAACATCTGTACTTGTTTCACACCCTGCACATGCCACATTCAAGCACGTTCAGTTATGTTCACTGCACATGGGAGTGTGACTTCAGGTGTGCCCACACAGTGATGTTAAGCTGGAATATAACATAAAACAGCACAAGTGAACATGGGACACAGCTTCAGCTGTGCAAGGGCAAAAAAATGAGACTACAAACCCTCCAAGAATGCTGGATTTGGCTGTGCTTGGTATTT
Source organism: Onychostruthus taczanowskii (assembly GCF_017590055.1). NCBI lineage: Eukaryota > Metazoa > Chordata > Aves > Passeriformes > Passeridae > Onychostruthus > Onychostruthus taczanowskii. The sequence goes on from NW_024497629.1 coordinate 3,970,252, forward strand.
TGTGGTGTGTCCGTGTACTGACATTAATTTGCTTTAGTACAATTAAAGTTAGCATGGGACGTCCTGGCTATACTACACTTGCTTCCTCAAAGTGCTGTGCATGCATATTTTTTTTATTTCTCCAAGTCATGGAGTTTTATATCCAGCACTTTACTTTGCTTACTTTCATGTCCTCTGCTTAGGCATGAGTATTATACAGGCATTTATAGGGCCAGAATATGCCTTGGCCTCTGTAATTGGTAAGAATAAACAAATTGTAAATCTAATGCAAGACTTTACAAGTTCTTGGCAATTGGGTGGGGATGACATCAGTCCTATTTACACTAAAGCCAGTTGTCAGATGAGATGTAAAATTTTATAGGATAGTGGAATATTGTCCTGGAGGCCAGATGTATCTTGCAAGCTGTCAGCTAGGCAGGCTTTGATTCATGCACCAGTATTCATAACTTCATTTTGTATCACAAATGATAATATTTATATTCAATTCCTCTGAGCAATTACCTGCCTCACTTTGTGAGTAGCACATAAAATTCCAAGATGATATAAACTATTTGTTTAAAATAGGACATATTGTTGTTCAGAAAAAATGGATTTATTATCCAGTGTGCTAAAGACAATAATTACACTCAAAAGAGACTTGATTGTTTATTTCAGAGTTGTGCACCCAGGCCTGGGTGCTCAGTGATGTTCCAAAAATCCAGCACATTGCCTATAAAAACTTTTTTAACTTAGTAAAACACAAAAATATAGTAAAATTTCTCCCTGAATACAGTAAAATTGCAGTACAGATTCTTTTTGTCCATGTGCAGTTCATGAGTCCCGAGTCAGTTTCAGCTTTGGGGGTCTTTCTGTTAAGACCACCACAAAGTTGGAGGAATACCTTTGGTCTGTGTAATGAATTCATGAGTCCAGTCATTTCAATTCCATGGCTCTGTGTATGGTTAGCAGTACCTGATAAGGTCCTTTCCACTTCTCAGCTAGTGGAGTGTCTTTCCAGGTTTTCAGGTAGACTTGATCTCCACGCCTGAAAGAATATATTGGTGACTTGACTGGGACTGCTGTTCTAAAGAGCAGTACCTGTGTAATAATCTCAGGGTTTTCTTTAAAGATGAGAGATAATCTGTTAAAACTTTTTCTCTTACCACATCATCTGGGCAGTTTTTCCTGTTAGATTCACATTATGTGATGTACCATACAGAATTTCAAATTTTTCTGGATTTCTCAGTACAACCTGGCAGACTCCTTCCGATGTATCAAATCAGTGGTTGAAAAGGGAACTTTAACATATACAGAGTTTTGGTGTGCCCAGTTATACCTGCAATTGGACTAAATGCATCCCTTCATCCAGTCTTACCGTCAGTACTTTCCTGGCCCCAATTATCACTATCCTGATTATTTCTCAGAGAAACCAACAATTGTACACCTTCCTCCTCACTATCCACTTTCAGACACCTGTTCCCTATACTACAAGTGGAACAGCAACAAGATAATTTCCTTTTCTCATCCATCATCATTAACACATTTGAATCAGACACCAATAACCTGCATTTCTTTCTTGTTTTACGACCATTTCTCAATGAGAAAAATAAATCCACACACAGGATTTCATTCCACTTATCCAATCTTCTGCAAAACAACAGTTGTAGCATGTTATTATAATGTAATGTTCCCATTTCTGTCCACTTTTCATCATGATCCAATTTATATTTTGACTACCATTGAGTACAGTATTCCTTTAACTTCCACTTTGTAAGAAGTTCTCCACCAAACTTGTCCCAATGATTCCAAATATATCCTAATGGAGAACAAGGAGAAGGTTTAACTGATTGCCCTTCATTCCAAAGGGCATATTACTATTTACATAGTAATTAATGTATTCCACATTACTACCCAAAAGAAAATGTTTTTTTTACTATGACTTCATACACTCCACTTGTCACTCTCAAGCATGTATGAGTTTTCCAAAATTCTACTACACAATACCCATTCCATATCTATATAATATTATATCAACCCCTCTTACTTTATACAGTCTCTTTTTATAAGTTGCATCTCTGCATCTCTCACCCGCTCCTGGATGAGGAGATACTTGCACAGTCCCAGACCAAAAGGCCAATGGGCGCTGGAGTTACACAGTGCTACCAGTGACATAGTTCTTTTATTAATTACTGTTCTACCTTCTGTTGGTTAATGACTCTCTTGCTTCTCATGTTAATTAGTCCATGTGCTCAGTCTTTCTTTGCTTTTGGGTTGGTGCGTTTCCTGGGTCCGACAGTTGCAATCTGCTGCTGCTGGAATTACCCTTTACCCAGTCTGAGCCAACTGCCGCACAATGCTGAACTGACTTTATTCCTTTCTTTCTTAGTTTGGGAGTTCTGCCAAGCGTGGGCCTTGTGGCCCATAAATTCTGCTTTCTTTGTGTCCATTATCAGTGTGACATCCTTCTTCCCAAGCTTTATTAACCTCCCCCTAGGCCTGAGATCATCAAAACTTGTCCAGCTGTAACTAACATGGCAGTATTAGCGACAAGTAATTTATCTTTCTAATACCTCAACATCACTGAGAGCTTGCTAGTTGCTCTCTGTTCCAACGATTATGTCTCCTTCCTTTTTGATTAGGGACGGCTTTAAACTGAAAGAGAGCAGCTTTAGGTAATATATTAGGAAGAAATTTGTAACTCTGGGGGTGGTGAGGCTCTGGCACAGAGAAGCTGTGGATGCTCCATCCCTGGAAGTGTTCAAGGCCAGGCTGGATGGGTTCAAGGACCAGCCTGGTCTAGTGGAAGTCGTCCCAGCCCATGGCAGGGGGATGGGATCTACATGGTCTTTGAAGTCCCTTCCAACCCAAACCATTCTATAATTCTATGTTGATGTAAATTACACTACAAACACCCTGCGCAGACAACCTGCGGTTCGCAAACTTTGGAATTTTCGTGTAAAAGCAGCGTGACCTTTATTAACGAACTGGCAGAGCTTTCTTACCAAGAGGAGCGCGCCCAAACCGCCCGGGTCGAGAGACGCCCTCACGGCCCGGGTCGGGGCGCGCACACCGCCGCCGGGGCGCGCACACCGCCGCCGGGGCGCGCACACCGCTAATGGCGGCGGCCGCTCCCCCGGAAGCGGCGCCATTTCCGCTGGCGGTTGCCAGGGGGACGCGGGGCTGGCGTGGCCGCGCTGCCGTGAGGGCTGGCCCGGGCGGCTGCCGCTCCGCCGGGATGTTCATCTACCTGTGCAAGAAGGTGCTGCTGGGGAGGCGCGGGGCGGCTGAGGGCTGGCTGCCCTCGGGCAGGGGGAGCTGCCCTGGGGAGTCCCGGAGATCGGGAGCGCGGAGCTCGCGGGGGCTGAGGGGAGCCTCGGGGCGAGGCGGGCGGACATGGTGCGGCACGCCCGGAGCGCTGCCCCGCTCTGTCCCGCCGGTTCCCTCGGCCTTGCTTGGGGCTTTTTCGCTCTCCGCTGCTCCGGCAGCTCCGCAGCTTTTCCCCCGACAGGCTTTGGACGCGGCTTTTCCGCTGGAGACCGAAGCGCTGTGCGCTGTGTGACCCCTGCCGCCTGTCTTTGTTACTCAGACACCTTTGCAGGTGTCCTGTTATTATTATTTACTGCATGAGTTCAATTGCTTGAGGGTGGCACAGTTTCTCTAGTGCTTACAGTTCTGTCTTCTCTCTTTTTTTGCATGTACAGATCTGTTAATAGAAATAAATTTATCTCTTGTGCTGTTGTAGGTGTCTCTGAGGTGTTCAGACAGACGATGCAAAATAAAATGTGGTTATCGCAACTGTGTAGAGATACAAAGTACTTCTTTTTCAGATTGCAATTCCCGGTAATATTCGATTAAAATGTATTTCCTGGAATAACCAAGGTTACATAGCCTGTGGTGGAGAGGATGGATTACTGAAAGTTATAAAATTAGAAACACAAACAGGTAAATGGCGGGGGGGTGGGGTGGGTGGGTGGTGGTGGTGGTGATGGGGTGTGTGTTTTAGTTTAGTTCTTTTTTTTTTTTTAAATTTTTATCTTAAGAACAAAACCCACCACACTTAGGCATAAGTTCTTCCCCGAGTTACATGACAATGTTGCATATGTTTTAAATCTGTACATAGCTATTATGTATTTCTTCCAACATCAAATTTTTTCATCACTGTCTTATGTATACAATTTTTCTCCAACTGCTCATTTTTGGCACACAAATAATTTGTCTACCCATTAGACCCATTAGATCTGCTGAAGTTTTCTTCACTGCTGCTTCCTTTTTTTTTTTCTTTTCAGGTCATATAATTAATTATTTTTGTGTAGGCTTCCTGTTTATTTTGGAACTTACTTTGTTATTTCTTGATTTTATTTTAATGTTCTCTACCATCGTAATTATTTTACAGAGAAAACTGTGTATTGTCTTTTAAATAAGTATGTTCCAGGAAAAGTAAAATCCATTTTCAAAAATTTTTAAACTTCTTTTTCTGAATGCAAAGAAATGTGGTGACTAAGATATTGTTGTGGGGTTTGGGGTTTGTTTTTCTTTGGTTGTTGTTGTTTTTCTTTTCTTTTTTTGTTTATTTTGTTGGCTTTTTCCCCATATCAATTTTGATGACAGATGTGAACAGCAAGCACATGGAACTGAGGGGTGGAAATTTCATACTGCAGTTACTATGTACTTCTTTTTAAGTGGTTCAGTTTATGTAAATAGTGATTACAGCTTCAGTATTCATAGAAACATGGTAACATGTATGCTTTGTTAGGTTTATTTTCATAGTGAATTTTGTTATTTTTTAGATGAGGCAAAGATAAAGGGACTAGCAACTCCTAACAACATTTCTGTGACTCAGACTCTTGAAGGTCATAGTGGTAAGTGTATTTGGGCATTTGGTCTACTTTTAGTTAGAATAGAAATACAAGATTTTGTGAAGCTGATAGAGTCATTTTGGTATAACTTTTTATTGTAAATCCAAAATAAAGGTTGTGAGTATTCAGCATGGTATGTAACAGCTTAGCTGTATATTTTTACCATGATGTCCTGGATAAGGCTCTTTGGGTTTTCTTTTTAATAATGTCTGTGAGATTACGTGTTACAGTAGCTTTCCATTTTCTTCTGAAGAAATGAAAATTGGTTCAGTAAACTTGATTTCTGTGTTAAATGTATTGTAATTTTTGCTTTTATTGACAAATTACAGAATGTGTATATGGATAGACTGCAGTGTACAGACAAAGTTTAGAGAGGTTAGAAAGCAAGATGGAGAAGTGTAATGTGTGAAAGTAAAAATTTAATGCAGCAAAATTAGGGAGAACTTAACTTCTCACATGAGAAATGTTGAATGGTCATCAGCCATGGACAATGGGATATGAAGAGGATGCTAAAATCCTTGCATTATTTGAGGAAGTGGATTTTTTAATGAGGACTTGCAGTTGAAATCTTCCCAGAGTCAGGTTATTTTAAGGGCTTAACTAAATATGATTGGAACAAATTAACTGTGAGGAATTGATTTAGTGAATACTTTGAATAGATGTCTTCAAATCTGAAATAGATTACTATTACCTTAAAAATCCCTGACAATTAGAATATCTTTGATTGCATCTGTTGATAACGTTCTTGACTGAAACACTAAAAATGGAAAGGATACAGAGAAAATGGGTACCCAGCAGTGAGGGGAGGAAAAAGTGTGGTACAATTTGATCTGCAGTATGGAACTGATAAGATTTCAAGCATTTCAGATATTTGTGAGTGGGATCCCATATGAAGCTTGAGGGTCTGAAGGTGTATAGAGTGCTCTTTTGGGTAACTGTCAGGGAGATTATGTTTTAAAAGTGCAGCAATAGTGAGGCTCAGACTACTAAGAGGAATAAAACCCCCAAATGTCCTACAACTGTAAAATTTTGTCAGTGTCCCAAAGTGTCAGAGGTGGTCAGAAACTGCAAAACCATGATTTGGGTTTTGGGTGTGGAATCAACACTGAGCAGGATTTGGAGAGGGAGTTGCTCCAGTGGGTGGATACAGAAGCAAGAGGAGCTCTTGGGCAGAATTTTGAAAGAGGAAATAAATGACACTGAAAGAAGCCTACAATTAAATCAAAGTCAGCAATGTAAATTTCTGAAAAGCTCCAGGTTGATTAAGTTGGAAGTTGTATTTTTTATTAACTGAAATAATGGCAATAAAAAGCTTTTTATCAATTTCTAGGTTTTGTTCAGGTTGTGACATGGAACGAACAGTATCAAAAATTGACTACCAGCGATCAAAATGGCCTCATCATTGTGTGGATGATGTACAGAGGTATTCTGCAGGATAAACTTGAGATGGGATGATCTGTGTCATGAGAAATATTTTTTCCCTCACTTGCAGTTTTTACTGTTGTTTTTCAGAGTGTTTATTTTGCAGATTGTATAGCTCAAAATAGTTTTAAAATTATTTTCAAGTTTTATTGTAGTACTTGTCTATTTTTTTATAGTGTAGTCACATGAGACAAGGCACTTGTCCTGCAGAGCTACCATAGATGAAGATACAAGTGCTTAGCCATGTGCTTGATAAACTGCTCTAAATTTTTTATCTCTGTTGCTTGGAATGCAGTATGCAAAATATATTGTGCACTGAGCACGAACATGTTAGTAGACTACAAAAACTTATCAACATTGCATAAAGCATCAATGAAATACTCTCATAAAACCTATCTTTAGAAATGTTTAAGGTAGTGAACCAATATGACTAACCAGTGAATGACTATAATTATCTTTTATTGCTCTTGAGCCTTTCACACACACATACTGCGGTTCACTGGAATTCATTTAAAAGCCAGCAAACCTCACAGTCAAGGTAACCACTTTCCAACACATGTGGGAAAGAAAAAGAAAATAAAGGGTTTTCCTATTCTCTTGGGAATTTTAATTTAATGAAAAATGGAAAAAAATCCTAGCTGTTCTTCTAATTTCAGGAGTAAAGAATAAAAGTCTTTCTGGCTGATACATGGTGGCTACTGTCACATAAATAATCTGTTAGTTTTGAAAAATAATCAGTAAATTATTTATTACCTATTCCTAGCAAAGCCAGTTGTTCCCTCTGTTTATGTTTCCTATTTTATTGTCAGTTCTGAAATTACTTAAGCACAGAGCTCTTTGGTAGGCCCCTCTTGGACTTTGGCTCCCCTCTCCGAGTCCTCATTCATCACCATTGGCTTTGGAAGTGAGCAGCTCCCATGGGAACACTGGGTTTCACAGTAACTGTGTCTGTGTCTTCTGGGGACACTGTACTGTAGTCTTGCTAGGCTTTTGCTGAAAGGACAGTTCAGTGGTTAGCATGTACCTTGAGTCCTCTAGAGGTTTATCAAATCACAAGTGCAACTCAGTTTTTCTTTCACTTCTAATAGGCTCTTGGTATGAAGAGATGATTAACAACAGAAATAAGTCGGTGGTTCGAAGTATGAGCTGGAATGCTGATGGACAGAAGATTTGTATTGTATATGAAGATGGAGCTGTGATTGTTGGATCAGTGGATGGTAAGATTTTAAGCCCTACTAATTGTTGTGCTATCACACAAATTGATTTGTAGTGCTATATACAGAGTGTCTCTGTTTCACTAGGTAAACATAATTAATAGTTACTTACTAATTGTTGCTTTGACTTTAGCTGTTTTAGTTTTTACATTGGTAGCTTGCATCCTGTTTTTAATTTTGTGGTATGTTTATTAAGTCAATGTTTTGTTCCAGGCAATCGCATTTGGGGAAAAGACTTGAAAGGCAGCCACCTGTGCCACGTGGCCTGGTCCTCCAATAGCAAAATTTTACTCTTTGGAATGTCAAATGGAGAGATTCACATTTATGACAATCAGGGAAATTTTATTGTAAGTTCACTGTGGTATAATTAAGGGTTGTAATTATAACATCAGGGTATAATGATAATTATATATAAGGATTATAATTTAATTCAACAGATATAAAAGCTCACTTTTAATTTATTTAATGCTTTTTAATTGGTGGATATCAGTACTGAGAACTGCACAGAGCTTTTATTCAAGAGTTCTTTAGCTTTTTATTATAATTACTTTTTTTTTGGTAGCTAAATCATTATCACATCAACTAATGCCTCTTGGCCTTGCAATAGTTACTGAAAATGTAAAAGTAGGAATGGTCAGACTGCTGAAATTAAGTTAAACTCATTGGGACATCTGAAAATCTTTACTTTCAAAGATGTTTGTGATGGTAGGTCAGATTTAATATTTTTTAGCTGTTGTTTTTTTCTTTCTTTCATTATTTGGGGGAACTAAGGCTGGCTTAAAGGATACTGCCTTCCTACAGCTTCTGCTTCTTAAAGTATTAGCATGCTTTTGGAAAAAGCGATAGTTTATTTTCCTATTGCTTCTATTATTCTTTAGAGAAATCCTGGTAGTGAGTAGAAAAAAAAAGGGAAATAGCTATAGTATATTGTTGAATTCCTGCAACCTAGATTTATTTATTTATTTATATCTACTTAAAGTATTGGAATATGACTATAACAAAAGTAAAATACTGACTTTAAAACCTGTGTATTTGAGACCATGTTCTTAACTTTTAGATGCTTAATATGGTGAATTTTCTTCTCCTTTCCATTACCTTCCTAAGAAAGTATCTGCTATCCTTCCCATTTTCTTTTCTTTATCCTCCCACTGTATCTTTCTTTCTTTCCACTGTGTGAGTCATGGTATTCCAACTGCTACAAATTACTGAAATTCTTTAAATAATTTGCTGTCATTTCCCCCACCATATCAACAATATATATGGTTGTGCTCTCTCTCCCTCTCCCCCTCTCTCCCATAACTTACCTGGCATTCCTCTTGGAATTGATTCAGGAATACTCTTTGTCTTTCAGACAAACCCTTACTTGTGTTACCAGGTATTCTGGGCTAGTTATTGCAAAAGTTCTCTTAGTTGGTGTTATAATTTGGACAGTAGTTTTTTTCCAATTATTTTTATATGTTATTCAGCAAACTTTTGTCAAGAAAAAGCAAAGAAATGTTTTTTTGTTTTGTTATTTTTGTTGATGTTGTTGTTGTTGTTGCATTTTCTTTTGTTGTTTTTAAAATATTGTGCCTATGAATGGTTTGAAGTAATAATTATTTTTTGCTGTGTTCCAGGGGGTTTCTCGTGTCTGTGTACATGTGTCGGTGGTGGCTTTTTATGTTGTTGGTTTTCTTTGTTTTTAAGTTACTTTTCAAAGAAGGAAAACGCCAACATTAGGGTACTTCTTTGTAGTTAAAAATATATGTTTTTGTATGTCTGATCTGGCTTTTATTATATAAGGAAGTTTTTCAAACCCATAAAATTCTGAGAACTTCAAAATTTTTCTTGGGACAGGAAAACAGTTTTGCTTAGACATTTTGTCTTTTGCAAGTGTCAGTAGAGATTTAAATTATTCTTTAATTAACATGTTTTCTATGACTTTAATTAACCATTCTTGCACAGGTGAAAATGAAGCTGAGTTGTTTGGTGAATTTAACTGGAGCCTTCGGCATTGCTGGGATACACTGGTACCACGGTACCCAAGGCTACATTGAACCCAACTGCCCTTGCCTTGCTGTCTGTTATGATAATGGGAGATGCCAGATAATGAGAGATGAGAATGACTACAGTAGGTACAAATTGTAGGGTGCAAGTCACTGAGCTTCTCTTGACCCAAAATGCCTATTTGTGTTGATATTCTTAATGTTTATTCCTTAAAAACTAGATCCTGTTTTGATTGATGCTGGTATCAATGTAGTGTGTATTCAGTGGAACTCCAATGGAAGCATTCTGGCACTGGCAGGCTCCCTCAAAGCAACTTCTCAAGATAAAGATATCAATGTTGTGCAGTTCTACACTCCCTTTGGTGAGGTAAAAATATTTGATAAGTAGTATGAATGTTTGGGTTTTTTTTTTTTTTTCTAAATTTTGTTATGTTTTGCTACAGGGTCATTACTGGTGGAATTTGGATGCCAGAATGTAGATGTTTAGTGGTTTGAGGTATCCATCCATCTGGCATATCCATATGGATCTGAAAACAGGACCATGTACACTTTTAGAACATTAGCATAGGGGCCAGCATGAAAATCCCAAGTGCCTCTCAAAACATTAGTGATAGGATAAGTGTGGTGTCTGACTTTGAACACCAGATCCCTGAGATGAGACTATGGAAGAAAAGCAGTTTGGAGCTTAGGCAGCAGTCAAGATGTCAACATCTCTGTATCAAATCCAGAAGTACTTGTCTTTCTACACTGGCTGTGTAAGAGACCTGGGCATCTCTAGATTAGAAGCTGAAAATACAGCAGTGAATGAGTATTGGTATTAAATACTTGGTATGTGCTCTTTTATATGGAATGAGTAAAACTGAAAAAAGGCATCCTGTATCAGTAAAAGCAATGGCTCAGAAACCTCAGAAAAGCTAATTTTTTTTTCTAAACTTCTTAATTTGGCTGTTAGGGCTATTGTTTTGTAAATGGTTTTTGTCCATCCTGGCTTTTTATAGTAGATTAAATGTTTGATAGTTGAGAGACAACTGCTCAGTAAGTTTTTGTTGTGCTATTTTTGTCTTGCCAGGTAATATCCCGTTCCCTCTTAGTAATATAGGTGAAAATGAGTAAGTTAGTGTTATGTATCAGAGTGTGATGAAGTTTGTCCTTTGTACAGAGGAAGTACTGGCCAGCTCTGAGCTGTGCTGTGACAGGGGTTAAGATCCAACATCATCTGCAGGGGTTGCCTTAGTTGAAAGGATTTAATGGAACCAAAGGTTTTGGCAATAATGTTGCATCTCTGGTTGCTGATGTCCTTCGGATTAACTGAAACCGGTGTTCCAGATTTTGTATTTAGTGTTTCAATGTAAATTCTTCCGGTTTTAGAATTGTTTTGTACTTGTTCTGATACTCAGATATGGTCTTAACTTTTTGGAAGATGGTATTTTCCATGAATAATGTGTGAGCAGTATTTTGACTTGGTATTTGCATCTAATCAAAGGCATGAAATAGGTACTCAAAAGGAAAGTTAGACCTGAGCATCAATGCTCTACTCAGTAAAATGTATTTTTTAAAGCCTAAGATTATTCAAAAAAGTACAGTAAATAGTAGATAAGTGTATATTTTACTACATACATCTATATTATTTGCAACTAAAAAGGTACCCACAAAGAAGTGCTCTGTGGGACTAAGGTTATAGCTTTTGAAAATATTTTTTTTCTAATTGTTTCCTTCATTCAATTTAAAATTCTTCAGCAAAATAAAGATATTGGAAAAAAGATGGAAAGTGTACCAACTGCCTTTCTTAGATTCTTTTGGAAAGGGGATAGAGAAGAGGAAAATGTCCATTGCCTCCGTGAAAACTGTGTACCTCTGCAGCTAATTAATTGCATGCTCTTGACTTGGAGTAGGGATATGTTTTTATTTGTTTAAGCTATCATCTGTAGTTAAGAGTGCTGTACATGAACTGATTAATACACTTCCAGTGGCAGTGAAACTTCTGAGGCATGTCAGGATCAGTGCTACTGCTGTGTTTTAATTGTGAATGAATTCATAAAGGCGAGTCAAATTACCAACCAAAGAGAATAATGTTTATACTGTCATTCTCTATCTGTTTATTTTTTCAAGCTTGAACTATCACTGAGTCCTGTTGTATGTTTCTCTCTGGAGAAATAAAACACAAGCGAAAAAACAGCAAACCAAATCTGAGGTGAAAGAACACGTTATGGTGTACACCTTAAATATCACTCTTTCTTTGCATATGTATTGCAATCTGAGAATTGTTGTGGGGTACTGTAAAGAATATCTATAGGGTTTTTTTCAACAACTAACAAAACTGTCATTTATGTATTTTAGAGTGGCTTTCCTGTAATAAATTCAAATCTTTTTCTTTCCTTGTTCTAACCAAGCACTTACGTACGCTGAAAGTTCCTGGCAAACAGATTTCTTCCTTGTCCTGGGAGGGAGGTGGACTGAAAATTGCACTGGCTGTTGATCATTACATATATTTTGCAAACATTCGTCCACATTACAAGGTATGTAGTAATGTGAAACTTAGTTGTATTAATAAGTTTCCTGTTACTTTCTTTCTGATCAGATTGAAAAAGTAGCTTGCTCTAATATACAGACATACATACATACATATGTGTGTGTATATGTATATATATGAAACTGGTGCTTAACTTAGGATTGCAGCTTGATCAACACTACTGACCTGCAGTTTTAGTGGGATGTGAGTCTGTCTTGGAGATGCAGTGACTTAGCCATTGCCTGTACAATGCATTTGGACTTTCATTTTCACAATAAGGAAACAGAACTGGGCACGATTCTAAATTTGGTAGGACTTGAGGATGTCATTAGGTAAGGCTGCTGAGTTTTCACTGCTGTTTGCTTAACTAGGTTGGGCTGAGTCATATGATGGGAATTGTTTGAGCCTTACTTTACTGCCATTTTTTTTGGTGATTTATTCATTTGAGCTGGAAAGCTGAGTAGACACCTGAACAATAGGAGTGAGAGCAACCTGATAGATGTACTTCCTGCTTACATTTCAGTTCTCAATATACTTCTTACAAGTGTGTATCATCTAATTCTAAATGTTTTATCTTGTTTACCACCTGAGTTTTTTAATTTGGTGTCTTTTTTTTTTTTTTGGAGTTAGAACTATTTCATTTAAATTTACAGTTTAACAAATAATAGCAAGTACTGTCCAGTATAGAGTATTGTATACTTCTTTCCACAGCAGAGGACATGTTCTTTAATCATCAGTGTGTAGCCACTGTAATTAGAGAGAGTGCAATGTGAGGGACATCCTGCAGCTATATTGAAATGTATTTTAGTTAGGGAGTTGTAAACACAAATCTGCTAGGAGGCTTTTTCAAACAGTTTGTTGTAAATATTCTGGAAAGACTTTAGAAATCTGAGCTGGAAATTAGTCTTGCAGAAAATGCTACCTAATGTTTATTCTGGGAGATGTGCAACAGCTGGAACACAGGCTTGTTGCTTTTTCTTAAACTCATCAGCATCTAGGAGACCATGTGTGTTTCAAGATCTGGCATAGTTTGCAAATTAATAATTCTTTGAAACTTTTGTTTTAGGAACTGCATGTGTAAGGTCATTTTTTTCCATTTTGCACAATTGAAAAGGAAAGAGAGATGTTCAAATTAATTTATTTCTGCAGCAAGTAAACTCTTAATAAGTGTTAGTGTACTCTATTTCAATGTTAAATATTTTCATGGTGAATGATACATGAAGAAAACATGTTTTTCTTCATGTTTTACTTCTGCTATGTTTTGGTAATATAAGTAACTCCCTTTTAGGAGCTATGTATTCTAAAAGGTGACAGTCATTAAATGGGAGTGATTCAAATTTACAATTATCTGAGGCTGGAGTGGAATTAATGACCTGGAGATGAAGAGTTAATATCACATTACCAGTGTACTGAATAATCTGTTTTCCTCTCTTTTTCAATAAGCCATAATAAGACAAAGGAGGTTTTAAATTAACAGGACAGTAAGAACTATTAATTGAGCTGATCTTTTTCTAACCTATTCGTAGTTTGCAGGAGTTGTAATACTAGTTTAGAGTCTCTGGGCCTATTCTAGAAGTTCTTCTGTTGATGCTGTAGTTTATCACTTTGGTTTAATTTCCTGAGGAGTGTGGGAGCCTCTCTTGCCAACACTAATAAGCTTTCTCTCCTCCCTCTCTAGTAGATGTTGATGCAGAGAATTCTATTAGATTTTCTACAATTCCATCATCTGCCTTTAAGATTTTTGCTTCATGGCTCATTTATTTGACAGTTTCACCTCCCTCCTATTTTCTGATTCTGTTGTATTAGAAAGGATTTTCGTTATTATATTTTGTACTTTGAATCAGTCAAATGCAATAAATGCATCCTCATGTATATTCTTTCTTTTGCCTTTTTGCCCTTTCTCCTACTTGTTACAGCAATAATTACATTCTTCTGGGAGGAGGGGAGGGGTTTTCTCATGGTGCTAATACAGAAGAAGTGATGTGAGTTATTACAGTGCTCCTATATGATTGCACTGTTAAAGGTATTTATTGTATTTCCTTTGGGAAATGAACTTCAGGTTTCTGAATCAGTAGTCACAAAGCAAGCATTTTCATGGCAAAAACCATCATCACACTGGGTATTTCTGAATACCTGCTGAACCATATAAATATACCTAAATATACCTGCTGAACAAGGAGGAAACAGGGCAAAGTGAGATCTTGTCACATTTTAAGGTTGATCCTTTGGTTCTGAAGGTGGCAGAAAAAGCTTGCTGTGATAGAAAAGCTTCTTTTGCCAGTTTAATATTATTCCAATATCTTACTATGTGAGCTGTGTTCTCATAATAAATCAGTTTGTCACTTGACAGGTAAGAAATATTGAATACTAGTTGTGTATATGAAATAAACTCTTCCATGGCTGGAACAATTCATTATTGAATTAGTATAATTTCTGATGGTTTTTACCAACATTGTCTTTCTTGGCAGTGGGGTTACTGTTCCAATACCGTTGTTTACGCCTATACCCGAGCGGACCGCCCAGAGTGCTGTGTGGTCTTTTGGGACACAAAAAACAATGAGAAATACGTGAAATATGTCAAGAGCCTTATTTCCATAACAACTTATGGGGACTTCTGTGTTTTAGCAACTAAAGCAGATGAAAATCAGCCTCAGGTAAAATCTGTCTTAATTTTCAATCGAAATGCTCTGTTCCACGTGTCAGTTCTTTACAGCCAGAATAAGATGAAATGTAAAAGTCTGAATCTGCCTTAGAGTTGTGTCAGTTGTCATTTGACAGAATGGTGTGAATGGGCTCAGTGTTCAAAACCATAGAAACCCAACAAAGTAGCTGATTCAAAGTAACTGCATCTACAGATCAACTCCTTGTTGCCCTTAGTTACCTAATAAAAACTGCAACCTTCCAGATGAATGTTTCTTCAGAAATATTTGGAACAGTTCTCCAGAGACAAGGTAAAAGCATCACAATGGTAATGAATATTTTGTCAGTCAGAAATGGAAAAAAAGGGGCAATTTTTTAGGTGATATAAGTTACATTTTACTGCAAACTTCTTTGTTTATTAATTTTTTTATGTGTAATCACAATTGATAAATGTATTCTTTGGTTTATGAACGTTCTGTTAGTGTTACATGATACTGTTACATGATTTTTCCTGTGTAATTATTTCAGAATTATTTTCTGTATCACTTATATATTGCTTACAAAGGAGGAGCAGGAGACAGAATCATTTGGTGCCATGGTAAAAAACCCCAAACATGCTGTAGTGCTGCTTTGCTTCATTGTGTTATAAATGGTATACTGTCATATGGATTGAAAACATGGGATTGTGGCCATAAACATTTGGTGAAGTTGAGTGCAATAAAATAATTTTTTTTCTGAATTGTCATTTTAAAGGAGGAAACAAACAGTTGAGAGACTTAGTGTAACTCTATTGGGCATAAATAAGAGATTTAATTTTCACACTTGAAAGTTACAGGTAGTAAGGACCTATCATTTGTTTGGAAATGGCTCCAGTGTAATTATTAACACTGAGTTGCCAGTTCAGGAAATGAAGTGCATAGGCTTATGGATAGCAGTTCATTAGAGTTGAGTAATTATTAACACTGAGTTGCCAGGTTTTAGGAAATGAAGTGCATAGGCTTATGGATAGCAGTTCATTAGAGTTGTTGTCTGAAAACTGATTTGGTTTACAAGAGATTTTGGTCATTAAAATTGTGGTTTCAGAATAGCAGAATTTAAGCAATAGCTAATGGGAAAAAAATTACTTAATTTCAGCAGGACCTGTTTAAAGATATTGCAAAATTGTCAGTAAATTAAGAAGTACTTCATGTTGATTTCCATAACAAGGCTGGAATGGAAACTCCCTGCCCTGGCACTGCCTTGTGTGGGTCATACAGCCTGTCTTGGATACTGTTACTCCATTACTCCTTGACAGGCTCTGATCTGCTGACTTGGAGTCTCAGAAATTACTAGAAAGGGCATAAAAGAGAAATTTATTGTAGACTGAATGGGGGGTAATTTCCCAGAGAATAATTAATGTAAAGATGATGGAAATGAAAAACAGAGTTAATAAAGCCATGTGTGTTTTTCTACACAGGCAGAGGCACAACATATTTTTTGAAAATAGAAATCTGAGAATGCTGGTGAAAAGTTTTAACTCATGAACAAAGAAATAAAAATACTATTTTTGTGAGGTACTTATTGGTGGCCAAACCAGAAAAAAATAATGAAAAGAAATCCATGTTCAACTCTTTTTCTTTGGAAGAATGAAGTTCATACAGTAGGTGAAAAGCTAAATTGAGCTGCTCTCGTGATGAATAAGATGTCAGTCTATCAGTTTAAAAGGGTAGCTGTACAGTTACTGTAGTCTGCTACCACAATTACGTGGATTGTTGAGGAGGTGAAAGAGCCATGAAAAACTAATTATCTTTTATCTCCTGGAGAGTCAGGGTAACAGCTCATGGGTAATTCACATTTTGGTAGCCCTGTATATTGTATTTATTTTAAGTTTAAAAACTTGACAATAAAAGTTGCTCCTTTACTTCTTCATTCAAGGCATTTCCCTATGCAATAACCATTAAGATATTTAATCCTTGATTAGACCTGAAGAATTAAATACATAAACTGCAACAATGAAGCATTATTGTCGAGCGAATTGTTATGTATTTGCATCTTCCTGAATTTAACAGCCCAGTCTCTGAGGTAACTGTGCTAATAAAGCCTTCCTGAGTGAGATTACAAGAAGGCAAAAATTTAAAAAACCCCCTCATCACTTCTGTGGTACCTGTGGTACTGCAGGGCAGAGGGAGAGCCTTACTGACAATTCTCCCCACACTGTTACCCTCTTGGAGGTTCAAGGAGGTGGAGATCTGCAAAGGATAGAACAAAGATCCTAACTGCTGGGAGTTTATTAGATTACCTTTTTCATGAGCAGCTGATGAGAATGAAATCCCTGAGTCAGGGGTGTATCGTGCCTGTAAATACTCCCAGCGCAGCCTGTGCCTCACTCAGCAGCAGAGGAGACGCTGCCTGCCTTGCCCATGTGTTGTCTTTGGATTTCACCTGGTAGATTTGCTCCCATACATAAAGCAGGTGGTTACTTGCCTGTTTTGTGCTTGTTCTTAATTTATAGTGGTAATTGGCAAATAACTCTCATTTACTCTCAGTTGCTCTCATGCTTATGCTGCTTTATATTTGCTACAGTCGTGGTCTCTGTGTTTTCTGTGGCTGATGAGCATGAGAATGTGTGGCGTGGGTTATGAGATGCACCTTCACAGAAAACTCTGTACAGCTTACTGATCTACAAAAAGTGTGGTAGTAATGACACTTGCTTTTATTTCCACACAGTATGTGCTGGTTCTCTGCAATTCTATTGGCACGCCCTTGGACCCAAAATATATTGATATTGGTAAGCAACTTGCAATAGTCTTATTCTGTAATCTGTGTTGGAATTGACCTGTTAGTTATCTTTTAGTAAAGAAAATGGCTTATCAAACCAGTAACATTCCTTGTCAAATTGGCTGTACTTAAACTGATTCTTCCAGTTAATGCAAACTATGGATAATATAATTTTTAAAAATTGCTACTTTTCTTTATTTTTTTTTTTTAATGGATGTCTTTTGGCAATTCAGATTTTCCTTCTCAACAGTGGTAATTCAACTTCTTTATACGAAAATGTACTTTGAAAAGGGTCCAGTTGTATCAGAGGAAGTGAAATAATTAGATTTGGACTTTCATTTAAAAATAACTTGTTGCTGCTTCCCAAATAACTTAACTTAAACATCAATTTCTTGTGTTTCCGTGTTGAAAATATCCTTGTCTTTATCACAGTTGTTTTATCTGAGTAGTTTCAGATTATAAATTAAAATTATATTTTAAAAAATCAGTGGATTATAACACAAGTATGAATACACCCCCAAATCCTCACTAGTGCTGAATTCCAGGCTTTCCCTACTGCTTGTTTGCTGCAGGTGTGGTACAGAACATTGCCAAGTAATCGTAAGCCACTGTTTTCTGTGATTTTTGCTTGAGAATAAAGATCATTGATTATTTTCCCTTTAAACAGATGAGGGAATTGTAGTCAAACTGACAAATTAATCAGTTTTTTGACTAATTAATCCACTTTTATTTGTTCCGGTTTTTGCTTTATTTTTGGTTTGTTACCCAAATAGATCTGAATTTGGATTCAGAGTAGACACTGTGAACCTGTTTGTGAAACTGTTTGCAGTTTTCTTTTTAAACCTTGATTCTTTGATTAACTTTTCTGTTTTGTTGCAAGGCTAAATAACTTATTTAAATTTTTAAAAATATTGATTTGCTTTTGAATGAGAGGGAAGACTCTATTATGACAAGAAACCTAATTTTAAAAATTTTAATAATGTAAATTGCCTTCTAGAGCCATTGTTTTATCCTCTTTGCAAAAAGAAACTTTTCTGGCTAAATTAGTCTCAGTAGAGAAGTTAGTTTAAAGTGCTAATACTTGGTATTAGTATTAAACAACAAAAAGCCATTCTCTCTGATAAAATTGATGGGTAAAGTGTCTAGCAAAGTTTTGGTAAGATAGAAATGATGAGGAAAGTAAGGTGAAGAACAAGGAAGTAACAGCAATTCACAGAAGAATACAGGTAGGAAAAAAAATGTACCAAGGACTAGAAATAATCAAGATCATAAATGATTATTTTCCTTTGCTTCTAAATGGTTTTATACTTTATTATTTATAAATTAAATTGTAGGTATAATTTTCTAATGTTCAGTTTTTCAGTGGTAGCAGGAGGAAATCAGCTGTGACGCATACATGTATTTTGAAATTCATGCCCTATACTGTAGATCATAATTAAAATTAAGAGTATACTCTGGTGAATCAGTTTGACTACTCTGTCATATGGAAAGTTTATGAAATGTTGTGGTAGTTTTAGTCTTGTGATTTCTGGTTTTGTCCCTTTGATGTCCTCTTGCCACCTTTTGCAATAGAGGGGCCATATCAGAATCTGAAAGAATAACATGTCCAAGAGGTTCAATACCAAAACATTTGCCAAGACTGGAGGAAAAAACATCAATAAGACAACCAAACAATGCCCTCCCCTGCCAAAAAAACCCCAAACAACCCAAACCAAAAAACCTAAATCCAAACCAGAATCCCATGAAGTAAGATGATGTGATGGGGGTGGTGGTGTGAATTGGGTGTGTGATTTGTCCATGTCCCGTCTCTGCTCCTGATCAGATGTCTACACTGTTTGTGCCCACTGGTTTCTTGGATTTACTTGGCAGGCAGGATTGGGGTGGTGGGAGAGGGTTCAGGGAACTTAGAGGGAGTAGTTCTTCTCATTTCTGCAGCTGACATCTAAAATAAGTGGAGTGAATCATTGATGAAGGGGGTCTCTTTGCTCTCCACTGGGTATGAAGAAGCTCAGGGCAGCCAGCTCATCTCTGTCAGAGATGTCTAAAATTAGGTGAGATGAATCCCACTCACTGTTAAAATTAGCTTTGCATGTACATGTCTAACTGTGCATTTAAACTCTTTGCTTTGCACTAGAAAAGTGTTCAGTTTATGTGAACTTTCTGAGTCTATCTGTGAGAGTTTAATTTTTTTATTTTATTATAAACAAAGATTTTATGATTCTGCTAGTAAGACCCATCTCCTACAGCTGCCTGTACACAAGAGAAGAATCTTTTTCAGTAACTGGGAACACTTAAAAAGAAAGGCTATTTAATTGAAAAATGCTGTTGTTTTTCCAACTGTACTTGAATTGTGCTGGAGAGATTGAACAGTTTCTTCCTTTGGCATGACAAAGCTTTCTGCACTCTACTGCTGTTCCCTCCAGTACTGGAGGACCAGCTAAGTGCATAGAGTTGCTCTTTCCTAGAGTGAGTTGACTTGTGAAAATGCTGGGCCTTATAATGTTCAGCCTCATAGATGGACAAATACCTGAGGTTAGGAATATTTACATTTTTGAGTCGTGAAAAATTTCTGTAGCCTCAGTTACAAGCGAGTCTTTCATTACTGTATTACACAGCCAAAGATTCAACCTTTTTTTTTTTTAATATATGCATCCTGTAAGACTCCTTTAAAGTTTGCTCTCTAAACTTGAAGAAGGGATTGAAGGTAAAAGTGAAAAGCAAATGCTTATAAATGCAACTCTTTTGGAACACATTGTGCTGGTTTCATCATCTTTACTTTCCTCTTTTTGTAAAATTTGAAAATGCAACTTTATAGAACAACTAGAAATATTTACAAGATAAGGTCAGTTGGTGTGAGAGGTTGACAGCTGTACATAGTCAAGGTCCTATTGTACAGTATGTCATGCTGTTTATCACAGTTGGAGCTTTTTGGCAGTAGGAAGTGTAATTGTTCCAGTTTGACAGCATGCTGAACTTAAGCAGCTGTCTAGCCTTGCAGAAGACAGTAGAGAGAAAAGACCTTGTAAAACCTTAAGGGCAGGAGACCTTTCTGAAAGTTCTCTAAGATTCTGGTTGATGCATGATTTCTAACAAAATAATTGTCCCTCTGCTCTGTTCATAAATGAGGAAAATCAGCATTAATTAAATCAATTATCTGGTGAGAGTCATTATTAATAGTTTAAGAAATAAGCAGTTAAACATTAGCTTCTCTTTTATTCAAGATAATTGGACGGGTGTTACTGACTTACAAAAAATGCTGTTATCTATTTGTAAAATTCTTTTTTCTCCCCGCTTCTTTCTGCTAACACAAATTTTCAGGTTATTTTCTTTTCGTAAACTAATACATTGTTGCATACAGTTCTGTCCATAAAAAGTGAAGTAATTTTTGTTTTGAACTCTTGTACTTAAGTGCCATCTTGTACTAAGTGCAATCTTTCAGAGCGGCTTAAATACACTTAGGTTGTTATTTGATTTTCATAAATGCTGGTGAAAAATGATTTCTTATTTTATGGAATGTCCTCAACAGACCACTTGGTATCTGCGTGCTCCTGCCTTTTCTTGAGTGTGTGCTCTTCACTACCATGAGTCTAAACTGTATTTTTTGGCTGTCTGTAATTACTGCCAATTGAACGGGCACTATCTGTGGTTTCTAGCAGACTGCCCCTTGTTGGAACAAGAATTTCCTGGGGCTCTACTGAACATAAAACTCCTCTTTGAGACTTAGGTGCCTTGCAGGCCTCTTGGGCAAAGCCTCTTGGACTTTGTCCTGGTAGGACATGGATAGTGGAGAAAAAAGACTGCTCATGTAGGGATGCTATGTAGCTGACAGAGCATTTAAATAATGCATCTGAGAACGTGTGTTAAGACACAATTTGTCTGAATTGTCGATTTATAATATTTTATAATGCTGTTTCAACAAAGCACTATTAATCTCCTAATGACAAAGAAATTGTGACATTATGCAATGTTTGATTCACCCTCAGAGATGTAAATCTTTTGTTGTTGGGCTCTAAGCCAGTAGCTCAAGTAAGGCTCAAAAAAAGAAGTGCTTATTTCCTTTATTCTGTTGAATTTTTAATTATGTCATTAGCTTTCTAATGTTTGTCTCTTGGTGATAGCAATAAAGGATTAATCAGTCATTATCTGATGAAGGGTCGTCACTTCAGCTTTCTTTAGACATTGATGGGTGATTACACTTTCAGCTGTTCCTCATACTGCTTTTTGTTTTGTCCAAAGGCATTTTGCTTCCCCTGCTTCCCGTGCCTTGTGTTTGAGGTCCTTCACAATAGCTCGTGTTTGCTAGCTCATAAATTACTCTTTTCTTCATTGTCTTAACATTACTGCATTCCATCCTACTCTGGGACAAAAATTAACCAACACAGTGTCTTCTGTGCTTTTACAGGCTCACAGTCTTTCTGTCAAAGTCCTTTGATGAATAACTAAATATAAACTACAGAAGGTTAAATATCTTGTTATATAATATCTTTTTAATGGAAACACAACAGATGGTATCTGCTAAGAAAAGGTCACTCAGGCTGGATTATATCTTCTTCTTACATGTGCTTAGGAGCACTGACATAGTGAAGTGTTGAGTTATCTTTCAAGTGTGTGTTAGCACCCAGTGAAATTCATACAACAGCTTGACCAACATACAGGTGGATTAAAGGCAGAGCTGGAGTCCTGCCCAGGTGTCTTGACTCTCTCCTGGATGCCTTAACAGGGATGACTGAACTACATGTGAAAAGCACTTGAATTGCTGTTACTTAGTTGATCCTTTTAAAGTAAATTGTAACAGATTTTGAATATTTCTGTTCTGTAAACTGTGCTTGTTCATGACTTGTCCCACATGTCCCAACATGTTCAGTTGTCCCTGCTGTTGTCTGACGTTTTCTTCCATTTGTAAGTCAACACTTGTAGAGATATGTGAATCAAGCTCTAAAATTAGGTAGATTTATTGATTAGACTAAGTTCTTTCCAGTTTCTCAGGAACAGCCTGTAACAGACTTGTATGAAAACAACAGTTTAATATTGTGTCTGTCAGATTGCTTCCTTTCCATCAGATTTCAGTGGGATCACTTGTCTTTCTTGTTTGTGTGTGCTATCTCATAGACTAGAAAGATCTCAGCCTTTTCATGTAGTGAAGTAATGTAGTCGTGCATTGTTTGATTTCTGTTTATATTTTTATAAGAAGATTAGACATTGAAGCAGGTGTTTTCTAACAGCTTTGAAGTGAGATGGAGTGTGTGTGGATGAAATGCAAACATTGTAGAAGGTTATTCAAGATTCCTGGGTATATAGGAAAGAAAGTTTCTTTCCTTCAGAGAGGAGGCTTTATGAAGGAATAGTGAAGAGAAATGAGGTGAGAATAGAAAGGAGGGCCAGAAAGAATTTAAAGGGCAGTTGTTTCACATGTTTGAGTTATTTTGCTGGGGATGGTTTGTTTAGCCCTTTTCAGTATTTGATCAGCACCTGAAAAGTGAAGCACCTGTTTAAATGTTTCGCTCACATATTTTCAGCATCTGAAAATTAAGTATTAAGACATTAATACTGAAGTTGATTATCTGCAAAATCAGCAGGAAGAACTCAACAGTGTAAGAAGTTTACATATTGAGCACAGAAAGCTGCTGTGCAGTGGAAATGCTGGGCAGTGGAGTATCCAAATCTCTTGCCTCCTTCAGTCATTAGGTGCTTGCGTTTCTGTCTGCTTAATAGTCAGAGCACAGGTTCTGTGAAGGGCACTGATGCTCAGGTGAGCAGCACCTGCTGGTAAATCAATGCTGCTGTATAAGATGGTATTTCCCTACACTAAAGGAAACTTAAATAGTTAAACCAGCTGCCTGGAAAGGATTCTAGATCTTCCTCAGCCTGAAGGGATTGAAATGAGCATATTGTCTTTCCTTCTCTGCCCAGCAACAGCCCAAACTTGAAGAGACTGGGACATTCTTCCCTCATGTTGAATTTATGCTGTCATGCAATCAAGAAGGAAAACATTTTAGGAACAGAGCATAGCCCAGTGTGGAAGGCTCTGAGGTGAGAATGTGGAATGGAATACTTTCAGTTGGAGGGGACTGACAAGGATCAGCCAGTCCAGGATCACTCCAGGGCTGACCAAAAGCATGTTGCTAAGGGCATTATCCAAATGCTTCTTAAACACTGACAGGCTTGGGACACTGACCACATCTCCAGGAGGTTGGTCCAGTGAGTGTCCAACTTCTTGTAAAGAAATGTTTCATAGTGTCCTTTTTCCACAGATTTTTCTGTTTGTGACTTTTTATTCCCTTGTAAAGAAATGTTTCATAGTGTCCAGACTTGGATTTAAGTTCCTTTTTCCACAGATTTTTCTGTTTGTGACTTTTTGTTCAATGACTGACCAATATAAAATGCTAAAACAGTCTTAGAAAAAATGCCATGTGGTACTTTTATGCAATTGTTGAAGTTATACAGGCAATTCTGTAAAAGCATCAGTTCCCGCAGAGATGCTGCTCTCTCAGATGTAGCTCTGCATGATCTGATCCTGATGATTATGTCTCTGTGCTGTGCCCTGCAATTTCACATTTGGCTTAAATCCAGTCATTGCTGAGCCTGTTGTTGCAAAGAAGGGAAGGCCCTGCCTTCCATGCTGGCTGCTCATTCCTGCCTGCTCCAGCATTTGTGATTTTCTCTTTAATCCAACTTAATGTAATCTTTTATTTATTTAATTTTGAGGTCGGTTAGATGAATGAACTGATCAAACTTAGTCTGTTGTCCAGCTGCTGCTAGAGCTGATATGAAAGAAGTGGCAGGAAAATGTGTCAGGGGTTGGTGTGTATGTGCTTTTTGGCAGCAGCTGTCGGTTTAGTCTTAGGCATGTCCATAAAACACCTAATTGGTTGTATTCCTGTGGATAAAGCATGGATACTTTGCCATCTTGCTTCTGGATCACAACATACCATATATGAACAACTTTTTTTCCCAGATTCTGGTATTTCAAGGTGTGCACAAGTTAAGTTTAGGCTCTGTGGAAGCTGTAAATCAAGGGGAGAGTCACCTCTTGAGTGTGGGGAATGCCCATGAATTCAGATGTTGGTATGGCAATGTGGTTTAACATTGTCTTGGACCACAAGTACTCAAATGTTGACTATGTTGAGTTCAAATATGAGGCTTAGTACAAGTGCTGTGATTTGAACAAACCTTATTCCCTCACAGGTCAGGAAATTATCATGTTTCATTTTTAAAGCATAAAAGCATTGGTTATTATGTCACATATAGCTGGAAATTAATAAAAAACCAGAGCAAACACATAGAATTATTGTTAATGTTTTTGATGAAACAGGAGACTCTATCCTTCAGTTTGGATGTGACTAATTATTGAAACAAATGTGTCTAAGTACATAAAATACATGAGTTGCATATAATGTAAACAATTGTGCTGCTTATGTTAAGCATCATCACTAAGCCTTCTTGCCCAGTATTTTTACTAAAAAGTATTCTGCAGCCATTAGGTACCTTATATAATCCTCTTGGTTTCAAAGAAATGAAATCTGTTCAACCAATCTTCCCCCATCTGTCTCTTGTAGCACTGCTCTTCTATGTGGCAGGCTTATAGCTCCCTCCAGAGTTCCATTCTCTGCTAAAATACAGAGGAGAAAAAAATAAAAGAGATTCCCTGTAAAAGAATTGTATTTTCTACTCACATCATCTTATCTGCATGACTCAGTGTTCCACTACCAGGCTGATTTGCACAATTATTTTGAATTTATCTAGCTTTTTTTTTTTTTGGTATCATAATGATTTACTTGTAGAACTTAAAGACATTGACTGATTCGCATACATACTTCACTGTTTTGGTTTTTTTCTTTTTTTTTTTTTTTTACTGAGCATGGACAGCAGGAATGAGATACTCAATTTGTGTGCACATTCTAAATGGAATTAGGGCTGAAGTAAAGAAAATGTCCTGCATTCTTACACTGTGATTTTTTGCTATAATAAAGTAAGACTAAGTGTACTGCTAAATATTTAATTTGTTGCCATTCAGATAAAAAGTTGATATTTAGCCCAGCTATTAACTAAGGTACAAACAGCATTTCTAGGTCTTGTCTAACTCAAAATTTATGAATTGTTTTTAAGAAAACAAGTTTCTTCTAGGTTGTCAACTTTTGAATAGCCTTAAATATGTCAGATATGGAAGTATTTGATAGATCTTGTTAAGGAGATTCGAGATGTTCCTGAGCTGGTCATTAACCTGAAAGTTTGTCTATATGTATTGGCTGTTTTCTGCATTAGTGCATGAAGATTTGCTGAAATAGCAGGGAGAGGAAAGTGTTAATGGTAAAACCAGAACTTGTAAAGAAGTTCTCTGTTCTTCTGGACAAGGCCACAGAATTTGTTACCAGCTAATGAAAACTGCTGTTAGGTTGTGTGTGGGCAGATTTTTTGGTCGTTATTTTTTGCATTTAATATATGGGTGTATGTTTTCATCCATCTTGGAAAAAATGTATGAATCAGCATCTTCTCCAATGCTTGCTGCTCTAATTTTGCAACTCTTTGGGTTTTGTAACAGAGCCATTGTTCGTCACAATGACCAGAACTCACGTGATCGCGGCTTCCAAAGTGGCGTTTTACGTCTGGCAGTATCGGGTGGCCAAGAAGCTCACAGCCATGGAAATCAATCAGCTGGCACGGACCAGGAAAGAAGGCAGGGAAAGGTTTGTCTTCAGGCTTTGTCATTTTTCTTCCTCTGCTCTGGTATCATTGATAAGGTGGATTCCACCATGTCTAAAATGCAAACCCTTGTCCTCTCATTTTTCTAACCAGGTTTGTTGACTTTCAGGCCTGTAAGATTATATACTAGTTTTGTATAACAGCCGTGTGTTTGTTATCCACATCCCTCAGGTGTTTTCAGATTAGTTTCTGTTCAGTGTCACCATTTGCTTGCTGCATGTTTTCCTTACAGAGCTGTGGGTCTTGATGCCTTTTTACCCCTCTCCTGTTTCTTGTCCATGCTCTTAGTTTCCAGGCAGCTCTATTCCCTCTGATAACTTTAACTGCTTCTCGTCTGTCATTGCCTGTAAGAACTTAGTCTGTCCAGGTGGCTCTTCTCTAATACACTTGTGTCTGGTTGTGGCTTTGGCGACTAATCCTGTATGGACTTTTATCCTCTCAAACTAAACAAGCCAAAGTCAACATTGTTTTGCTTCCAAAATAGTTCTTTACTAGGTGCTCATTTGTGGCATTAACTTTTCTGTCACCTCCACAAAGCTTGCAGCTTTGTTATGGTTTTCTTTTTAGTTATTTTAAGTGTTCTTCCATATAATCTTTACACCATATCATCTTTCTATAAACCTACCATCTCCTGTCACCATATATTTCTAATAATGAGTAATTATTTGTACATGATGCAATAACTTACATTGTTGTAGGACCTAGGTGTCCTAGCCTTGGACAGGATTATAAATAGATAAAAATATCGAAAAATGTAGTTACTTGTAATTCAGCATTAATGAGGATTTTAGCATTCTGAAATCTTTCCTAATGCTGCTTTTGAAGGCAGATGTGTTGAATAATACAGTAATACATAAGTTTTTGTGGATGTGAAGGCGAAGTGCTTCATAATTACGGAGAAGAACCTGGGGAAATATGGACGTGCATGTTTGAAAAGGACAACTGAGTGGTTGATGGTTTTCAGCAGGACACCTAACTGTAACAGCAGAAACTTACTGTTAAGGATGGAAGTTTACAGATCATAGGGGATAGACCTTTAGGAGCTCTGAAAGTGAAAGCAACTGCCATATCTTTATATCAATATAAAGCTGGTTTATCAAAGGGGATGCTTTTGAACATAAGAACAGGCATAGGTTTTATTCTCTTCTCCAATCCCAATAGTTTCTTCTCCAAGGATGGAACATGCCGATGCTACCAAAGCTGATCCTTTCTTTGCACTCACTTTTTCTTCTAACTTTCCTTCTATACAGGATCTATCATATTGATGACACCTTATCAGGGTCTGGAGATGGTCAGCTTGATTACAGCAGAGCTTTTGAAGTGAGTGATGTTATGAACTAGTTTATTGTGGTGTCACTGGTAGCTTGAAAGAGCAGTAATTAGTGTTGATTTATTTATTTTCGTAGATTTTCATTAATAGAAGTACATGGTTGTACTTAAAATTTCTTTTACTTTTACCTTTTTTACATAAGTGTTATGTTCCTTCCCTCTGGTTGGTGCTGTTACTGTGTCATTGTGTATTACTGGAAATATACAGCAAACTATAGAGAACATGGAAAAAGTATATTTTGGGTGTGTACAGTATATATAGACACCTGCTGTCTTCCTGGTCAGAAGCAGCTCCCCTTCAACAAAATATAACTTTGTTGAAACTCAATAACCTTTATGATATTTTCTAGTATTTTTGGCCATTTTCACTTCATGTGTGTGTGCAAGTGCTGGCTGTCCTTACTAATATACCTGAAATTAATTACTTAACAGCTCTCACAAGCCAGGGATTGTTGCTTTCTTGTGTTTTCTGTTAAACACCTGTTATATTTTGGGTTTCTTATTTTTCTGTGGGAGGGGCAGGAAAAGAAAGGAAACTATTAATATTATTGTTATGATTGCCATAGCAAAGACTACTGATACCATAAACTATGCACAGACTGTATGCTGACAAGGTTTGATAGCCCCTTTTCATGTGGCTACTTAGCAACACTCTTGTTTATTTAAATAACCTTCTTTCTTTAGCAGGTATGCTTACCTTTGCAGTAAAACTGATACTGATATCACTTGTTTACTTTCAGGGAACAAGAGATCCAATTTGTGCAATAACAGCATCTGATAAGATACTCCTTGTGGTAAGCTACGTGATTAACAGAACTCTTAATTGCCTCTTGGCTTGTAGGCATAAGATTCTCTATGTTCATTAGCAGTCATAATTTCAAAGCATTTCTGAATTTAGAAATTATACAGAAAAAATCTCTTTCTAAACTTCTTCAAAGATAACTTTAATGGTTTCTTCTGTTAACTTGGATTTTTTCTTTAGGAGGGCTAATTCACTAAGTACTTGCAATTTAATTACAGACTAGTTGCCCGAGTTAATACTTACACATAGGATTTTATAAAGTCTAGGTCAGGATTTAATTCTGTAATCTGAGTCCTGAGAAGTCTCTTTGAGACAGTATGTTCTAGACACAAAGATTTACAAAGTTTGTCTGTTTACATATTAATGGTATAATGCATGGTACTATACTATATACAGATGGATGCACTTATGGATTATACAGTTGTGTGAGGTATTGAATCATGCCAAAGAGCTGGTGCATTTTTTTGTTCTAAGCTGGAAAGTGATCTCATTAGATGAAGAAATTTATATGTGGGCTTTAAAGCAAGCTAACTGAACAGAACAAAGAGAGAGAACAGTTGTTTCTTCCTGTTATCCGCCCTCCAGGAAAGATCTTCTTTTGTCATGTTCTGATTCTAGTGTGGATTTTCGTTTGTTTTTTTGTTTTATCCTTTGACTGGGTTTTACAAAATCAGAGGGTCATGGGAGACCGCATGAACAAAAGAAGTGTGATGGTTAATAGGTGACTATGGGATTGTTGCTGCTTGAAGAATATGAAAATTAACTTCTGACAATAATTAATCTGTGACTTTTTTTTTAAAAGGAAAGGAATGAGAGGAAATGCCTTTGAGACCAGATCTGGATAAATGTGCTGAAGCTGAATGCAAATGATAGTGGTTCAATTTTCTAACACTTCTGAACTAATCTGCTTTTTAGTCTATAGGGTATATGTTTGTGAAAAAGTCAAAAATGATAATTTATGCTGAGGATGTTAGGGACAGCTTTGGGGAAAGAAGGAAAACAAGGAATAAAGTTTTCACTCCTTTGAAATTTAGTGTTTATTCATTTCCAACATAAGAGTTGAACAGCAGGCAAACCAAGCTGGATATGCTATTCATTTGACAGACACACCATGAGAAAATAGTGGCAGTGATAATTTCATTTCGGGGATGTCACTCCTTTCACCCTGATGGCCTGATGGTATCTTGACGTGGGGAATCAGTGTTTCATTCAGCAAAATAAAGATAAACCACACTGGTACTTAGATTCGTTTTCTGTTACTCAAGGCTGTGAATAACCAGTATATTTTATAGCATTTCCTTTTAAGTCTAGCTCTGGTCTTGCAGTAACTGGTGAGACTTGTTGGTAGGCAGACAGCCCCACATGAGCAGGGCTGTCCTGCTTTCAGATCTGGGCTGGTGCTGCTATATGGACCTCTCCTGTTTTATTATGTAGACCCTGTCTTGGAGGGTCATGGCTCCTGAAATTCTGTGAGCTAGATGTGGACTGTAACTGTTTGTTTTAACATCCCTGATTTAAGCAGACTGGCGATTGTAAAATCTTAGAGTATCTTGTTTAAATACCAGAATTCAAAACTTTTGGTGTGATGATTCCCTCTTTTCACTCATGCTCTGTCACTTATCCCAAAGCTCTTTCATCTGAAACAGCATATAAATAGTACCATTTTAAGGGGTTTGCTGATGGACAAATTCTCTCACTAAGGTAGCATTGCTTCCCTCTAGGGAAGAGAATCTGGGATTATTCAGAGGTACAGCCTCCCTAGTGTGGCTGTGGTGCAGAGCTATACCCTGGACCATCGTGCCCATCAGCTGTCTTTGAACTGCAACTCCAGGTAAGTTACAGACCTGTTTGGACCACAGATATCCAATTTCAAAATGAAGCACTAAAATTTGTGAAAATACTAATTCTGTGAAATGTATAATTATATACTAATTATGTACTAATTTTAATTTAATATAAACCATATATTAATTTTAGTTTTTCTTAATGGTTGCTTAACCATTTATTTATTGCTAATTATTTCCATCTGGATAGTCATTGTTCTGAGAGACTGTTAGTAAAGGTCTCCTATGTTTTACACCCTGTGTACATGAAAATACCTTTTTTTTATTAGATGAACCAAACATAACCTTCCTTTGATCATGACAAAAATTGATAAAATTATGTAATAACCTGAAATTTTATATCTATGACTTCTTTCTGTTTCTGTATCCTTCTAAAGCCTGGAAACTTTGTTAATCCCATTTAATTTTCCATTGTTATAGGCTATAACTAGTGGTAATGTTTCTAGTAAGTCTGGTTCTCCTGATCTTCATCTGTGCTGATACTGAAGTTGATTTCTACTCAACAGCTTTTTTCTTTTTTTTTCCAAGAGAGTGCATGAGAATGTTAGCAGAAAAGGCAAAAATACATAAAAATTTGCAAGGTAATTTTAATCACTTCAAAATAACTTTAAAATTTCAAACAAAAATTCATAATACATGTGTAGAGATCTCTTGCCTTTTCAGGTATAGCCCAAAAATAGAATGCCTTGCTTAAAAGGCAGAGTGATCTAGTCAGAGCTATATTCAATTTGTTTTGAACCCAAGCTGTTTTCATTTCCTAAATGACTTTGTTCTGGGGAAATAAGCTCAAGTCCATAAGCATTTTGAGGTTAATTTTCTAAATTGCATTTGAAGTTTTAATAGGGACTAAGGCTGTCTACCTATCAATATTCAGAAATGCTTTTTATATGGCCTTGTAGTAAATACAGGTTATTATGATTCACTGAAGACTTACACAACTGTAAATTTTCAAGTCTAACCTTTTAGAAATTGTATTTTTCCTATATGTAAGCAATTTCAAAGATTAATTGGATTATACTTAACATTGTCTTGGAAAAAAAGTGAAGAATACCCTTTGTAGAAATGCAAGAAATCACATTTTAGGAATTAATAGTCTGCATCACCACACTGACTTTTTAATTTAATAATCTGCTTCATTTCCTCCTAGTAAATAAGGAAAACCCATTCTGTTCAGTTGTTAATTTTAGTCCTTGTCATGAAAAGTTTGGCAAGGGACAGACCTGTAATTTATTCATCTTGGTATCGGATGTATCTTCAAAATGCTGGATATAAAAATGGACATATTTCAGAACCTTTGCTGGGCCAGATCCTCTGTGAGCAGATGAAGAGCATCTTTCCATGTGTCTGGTCTGTGCTATGCAGATACATGAAAACCATATGGATCTGTGCTGGTTCTGGCACACGACAGCATCTCATGGAATCTATGGAATTATACTGTGCCAGGCTAGAGAGCTATTTCAGATTTACAGCCTTGAGTGGTGTCATTTAGCTGCCTTATTTTTTCCCTGTTTGTTTTTCTGCAGTCGCCTCGCTATCATCGACCTCTCCGGGGTTCTGACTTTCCTGGAGCTGGAGGCGCGGGCTGCGGACAGCGCGGGGCAGCCCGAGGCAGGCGGGCAGCCGAAGCTGGAGCGCAAGGACGTCTGGGACATGAAATGGGCCAAGGACAACCCCGACCTGTTTGCAATGATGGAGAAAACAAGAATGTATGTCTTCAGAAACTTGGATCCAGAGGTAAATATCAACATACATAAACTTCTCATTTAAAAAAGTTCATTCTTAAGTTAATGGCTCTTTCTTGAATAGTATTATTCTTGTGCTTACCATTCAGTTCTGCAAGTGTTGTTTATATGAACTTGCTTCAGGTTATGTAAACCTCAAAATCTTATCAACTCTCATGTGGGAATGTTGTTTTGGACCATATAGGTAGAATGAATGGTCAGTCCTAGAAACATAAAAATGGTGTCATATTTTTCTTAAATGCATGAGATTTTCAGGAGCATGTTTTTTGTATGCTTTGGAATACATAAATGCAGTTTTAGTAGGGGTATTTGTAAAACAGTTCAGTTGAATCTAAATATTGGCAGGTGTTATTCTATCTCTTTGTTATAATTTAGTTGCAGAAAACGTGAGGATTTTTAATGATGTCTGTATTTACAGAATTGTCAGTAATGTTAATGATTATAGTGTTTGTTTCTTGTTGGAAGTGCAAGTATATCCTAGTTTGGAGAAGAATGTATCTAAATGTATACTTAACAGATTTGACTAGGATTTAGTCAGACAGAATACAAGTTCATTCCTTTATAACTAATTTAACTTGCAGGAACCTATACAAACATCTGGATATATTTGCAACTTTGAAGATTTAGAAATCAAATCTGTTCTTCTGGATGAAATATTAAAGGTCAGTACAACTAATTTTATTTTGTAGGAAAAGTCGGTGTCTGTCTTAATGATGGATATCTGTTTTGTTGGGTGAAAATAAAAGTCACCAGGAATAAAAATATGTTTCTTTATCCATTATGTTAGAATCCTGAACATCCTAACAAAGATTACATCATCAATTTCGAGATTCGGTCATTACGAGACAGTCGAGCACTGATTGAAAAAGTTGGCATTGAGGAATCTTCCCAATTCATAGAAGACAATCCACATCCCAGACTTTGGTAAAATCTCCTATAAGCCACATTTGTTTAAATTTGTCTTCTTTTCTAGTCTTTTCCTGTTCAGACAGATCTAGTATGAAAATAAAAAAACCTCACATTAAAACCAGCCTAAGCAGTATATATTTTACACACAATTATTTAGGATTTAATGGATGTTGGAGTACACTCAAAACCAGCCTAAGCAGTATATATTTTACACACAATTATTTAGGATTTAATGCATGTTGGAGTACCTAGAATGTCAGGCATGTGCGTCATAATGGTGGGTATAGGGTGTAGACTCAGGACACCTTTTTGCTCTGTGCTATATGGGTCCCAAAACACAGTGTTCCTTGTGTTTTAGAGGGAATTTAAAGGAAATGAAAAGCTTACAGCAAGATAGTCAAGTTGGTTAAATTAAAATTTATATATTTGATATTGAACATTAAAGAGCTTAAATCCTCGTAAAGGGAGCACATCAGACTGATAGAAGGATAAGAGTAGTTTGAATAACTTTGTAGCATTTGGACAGGCCTCCACGGACAGAAATGAGAAGGGCTGGGTGTGCTGTGTTCCCATGCAGCACCTCAGAAGTAATCTGAGAAATGGAGACAGTGTCATGCTAAACTAAACATGGCTCAGCTGTTAAACTAAAGCTGAAAAGCCTGCAGAGCAAACATGTGGGGGTAAACCTGTGAAAACAGGAGTGCTGGAAATCTGTTTAATATTGCTTGTAAGGGCTGGAAGAGTAAAGGCCTCAGTAGATAATTTAATGAAAGTCAGTGCAGAACCTAAAACTTAATTGACAAGTTCCTTGATGAAGAAGACCAATTCTCTTTAACTCTCTGGAGACTGTTTACTTATCTGTACCTTTCTTTAGTAATTTTGGCTCTGTTTTGAAGCTAAATGGTCTCTTGCAGCATTGGATGCTTAGCTTGCATCAAAGGGGGTTGGAGAGTTCACTGCTAGTTCTGATGTTTCAGAGATGAATTTAGAGTTGCTGAAAGACTGGACAAGACACCTTGCTTTAAAAGCTTGTCTCAAACATGCCTTTCTATCTAGTTGTGCCTTTGTCTCTAGAATGTTAATTTTGAAAACCAGGATTTTCTAGCTATATATTGAAAGTTTCTGTAATACTGTAATTTTATTAGCTTGAGTGTGTAGGGTAAAATGTTAGTGTTTTGAGTCTTCATTTTTACAAACGTCATGAACTAGCTGAAGATTTTTGGAGCTTTGAAATTGTTCATGATTTTTTTGCTAGTACTGTCTGTTCAGTTAATATAAAATGACTGTTAGTTTTGCAAGTCTATGTCTCAGTAAAAGTTCTATATCATAAAATCACGAAATAGGGTCAAATTCTGTTCACCTTGCTCTGGAATTGCCGTGAATTTTATTTTACTATGAGAGAAAACACGTCACATATTTATGAAGAAGAGATTGATTAGAAGTGCTGGATAAAAAGCCAGTATATTCCAGATCAGAAGAAAACAGCGACCTGGCTTCTAGAATGCAACAAATGTGATGTGTAGATCAGTTGGTTTCTTTGATGTCAGTGATGAGCACTTGAGTTTAAGTGATACCAGCCTTCTCAAACTGATTCAGAGATACACAGCAGACACTGCCTAAGCATGGCTTGGGTCACTGAATACAGCAATACTATTAGTGGTTTTGTCAGTGCCTCACTGCACTGAGCCAGTCTAAACTTTAAATAGTCTTACTTTTGCAGAAAATTCTAGAGCTCATTCAAGCACCTGATGCACACAGGTTGGCCTGAATTCCCTATTTGCAGAACTAACCAATGGGGCAGTACCAATTATAAAGCTCCCCAAAGGTTTTCCCTGCTGTCCCAAGCTGCTGTCCTAACAGGACCAGGAACATCCAGATGGATCAGAAGGATAATTTATTTATTTGTCGTGGCCAGTGGAGCTGGAGGCACTTAGATTGAGGCTGCCATCAAGGCTTAAAGTTTCCACAAAAGCACAGGGAGAAATAAATAAATGGAACTGCACTGAGACCAGCAACACATTTCACATAAGTGTGACAGTCAAATCTTGCCCATTCCTCCCAGGCCAGTGCCCATCTGAACAGCTGAACTAAAGAATATTAGCAATTATTTGAACATCTCTCCCTGACCAAGTACCAGGCAGATCACAGAATGTATTAGGAATAAACACACAACTGTATTAAGATTAGCTAGTAAACAATAAATTGCAACAACTTGTATGTCTTCTTAAATAATTACTAGTCAAAGGTACCCTCATTTAATTCACTCTGTAGCTGCTCTTCCATCTGCCATGTTTGTTTTTCACACAGGCGACTCCTGGCTGAAGCTGCTCTGCAGAAGCTGGATCTGCAGACGGCTGAACAAGCTTTTGTGCGTTGCAAAGATTATCAAGGCATTAAGTTTGTGAAGCGCCTGGGCAATCTGCAGAGCGAGTCCATGAAGCAAGCAGAAGTGGCAGCCTATTTTAGCAGATTTGAAGAAGCTGAAAGAATGTATCTGGATATGGACAGAAGGTAATTGCATGTAAACATCTCAGCAGTATAAAAGTCTGGGGAAAAAAAAGCATTCCTTAATCAGGAATGGCTGTTTTCTCTGGAGAGTCTTTACCAGTTTCTGCAAAAACATAAAAGGATCAGATGGGGAGAATTTTGGTTTATCCATAGATAACCAGTTCTCTATGTAAACCAGTGCATTCCAAACAGTTTACAAAACCTTGGCTGCTCTAGGTAGTGCTGTGTTTTATAGATGTTTTATTCACAAGTATTTTGTTGGTATTTCAACTGGGATTCCAAAAATACAAACAATCTTAAATGATGTTTAATTTATGTGGTGTTGGTCTGTGCTGGTAGCCAAGTACACATTCTTCTCAATTACATATACAAACAACAGAGTTTTTAATGAACTGTAATCTTTGGAGAGACAGACTCTGTATGAAACTGTTAAACATTGAAACCAATCAGTGTAATTTTTGCTCAGGAATGAAAGCAAACAAAGCAAAATTTTAGTATTGCTGGGAATATAAATTAACATTAAGTAATTAGCTACAGCACTGTCTCTACTGAAAAAGGATAATGAGAAATCATCAGCAGCAGTTGTGCAGTGTAGCCTGTAGATGGTGGTCAAGCATGGAGAAACATGAATCACTTATGCACACATTTTTAAGCTTTGATTAATGGAGCCATGAAAAACAGTAGGGAATGATGGAGAAAAAAATTAGTTATTATTTCATGCTGTAAGAATGAAAGTAAGTGGGACAGGGTGGCAGGGCAGAGGGAGAAGGCAGGAGCTGGGGAGAGATGCCCAGCAGTGCCTGGTAATGAAAACTTCCTTGCATGTCATTAATTATTTGCTGGCAGTTGGGTGGTTTGGGGATGTGGGCTGCCTCCTCAGCACTTCAGTCACACTGCAACACCCAGTTTTAGACATGACATATTCCTTTTCACATGGCTGAAGAGAAATTTGGACATCGAATTGCAGAAGTCAAAAACTTACTTTTTTGTTTACTGGTTTCAATTTTCACAACAAAAAAAGATCCAGATAAGGATCTACTATAAATGACAATGAAATAAATTTATTTTTCAAATAAAATTATAATGTTTTTAGATAGATGCTCTTACTTAGCTGACTGCATTGACTTTCTCATGCCTTCTTTAAGTTACTTGTAAGGTGAGGATATTTTTAAAAGAAGGGCATAGGTCTCTCCCATTTATTTTCTATGCACCTGCAGAATTACTTTTATGTGAGGTAATACAGAATTATTCTGTTTGGTGGAAAAAACATGCCAGACAGACACACAGTGAGTCATATGTATGCATGAATAATAAAAAGGAAAAACTACTCCTGAGTCCTTTCTCCTTTTTCCAAAATCACCCTGAATCTGGAAAATAAGTCTCTGAAATCCATTTTATTACATATCAGCTTTAGCTTCCATTATTCATATTTGCTGCTTCTTGGTCTTTCCCCTCACCTTCCTTCTGCTTTTAGCCTTTTGCAGCTGCTGCCATCTCTTGCAGTGGGTCAGCAGTGAAAGATGCAGAACAGAGTAAGAGGGAGCCTACAGTAACATCAGCCCAACTGTCTCACTCATTTGACTCCTCACACAGCAGTGTGGCTGATAAGGAAGTGCATACGTGTGATATAACCTGGCAGCTCTCCTGAGTGTTTGCTTTAATGGAATAGGGTTTAAATTGGAAACAAGTTATCTGGGATCACTCTGATACCTGCATTGCAGCATTTGGATGCTTTTCTCGAGCTGTTTGTTACCTCTTTTGTGGTGTTTGACTTTTCCCTGCTGTTTCGTGTCTAGAGACCTTGCCATTGGGCTGCGGATCAAACTGGGCGATTGGTTCCGCGTGCTGCAGCTGCTGAGAACGGGCTCGGGGGGCTCGGACGACGCCCTCCTGGAGCAGGCACACAACGCCATTGGAGACTACTTTGCAGACCGGCAGAAATGGTATGGGCTGTACAGGAACCAGTAGCAAGGAACTGACGGAGGAAATTATTAAACTGATGACAAGACTTAATTTATGAGGAGGGACAGATATCGGGAAAGTTAGGATGCAATACATTGGAGCATTTTGGAATAATGAGATTTAGCTCATACTTTTATGGTTCCATGATATGATAAACAGAGAGCTGTTGATCAGCTACCTAAAGGATGTGAAGGTCCTATAAATCTCTACTTTGCCAGAAGTCTGTCTGCTTCAAAAGAAGGGAAGATAAATACCTATACACTTGTATTAGGCTGGATATAGAACGTATTAAAAAAAAACCCAAAAGGGATTAAAAGTAGTACATAATTACTAACTATCAGTGAATTTTCTAAAATACTTCAAACCGCAAATATTTGAGAAGGTCCAGAGTTCTCTGATCTGGATCTGTCTCCAGCTGTTGCTCAAACTGGGCACCCAAAGAAGATTTTAAGGGCTGTGCACACCTGTAATGGTATTTCTCCAGAACACATAGTGCAGTCAGGTGCTTACTGAGCCAGAGGTAATGTCTTCATAGCTAATAACTTGCAGAGAATTTTTTTCATGAACGTTCCTCATTGCCTTCTAAGCCCATGTATTAGAGTTCCACAGCTCCCCTATGTATTGTCACAATGCAGCTGAAAACTTGTGATTAGGTTTTGAAAGTTGAGTTTTACATGCTTTAGGTAACTTTAGAGAATGGACTTGGAGGTCTTGCTGTTTTCATTTTAAAATACAGAAGCACAACAGTAAAGCCCTTTTCTGGAAGTTTAGCTGTAAGTTGTCCTCCCTCATCTCTACAGACATGGGAATGCAGCTTGAAGAATTCCTTGACTTATTAATCTTATACTAGTCAGAGAATCAATATTGCTACACTTTTAATATAATGATCTGTGAAAATTAAAATTTTTAGTGCATTTTGGAAAAACAGTGAAATTCTATCTATGAAAGTTTTTCAAACAAAGTTACCTGTTTTAAATAATGTGATTTTAAATTTACAAATGCAGAAGACTTACAGAATTAAAAACTTTTCTTTGTTTATATATCAGAAGCCACCACATTTTTTTGTCTTATTAGGTTAAATGCTGTACAGTACTATGTCCAAGGACAAAACCAGGAACGTTTAGCTGAATGTTACTACATGCTAGAAGACTACCAAGGACTGGAGAATTTGGCCAACTCACTTCCAGAGAATCATAAATTGCTTCCTGTAAGCAAAAAGCGCCTTTATTGTTCATTGTCTTTTACCCAACTATTTATTTAAAATTTCCCGTCTTGGGAGGGTTAAGAACGAGAGAATGAATGCAGTGGATGACCTACTCACTTAAGTGCAGTGGTGTTACTGTGGTATTGATCTCTAGTATTATTGTTATTTTCATACTCTGTCATTCTTCCTTTCCCTTATTGTCCCAATTCCCCAGAAAGACCTGACTGACAATACTCTGAAAGGAGGGAAAGTAGATGGGGTAGGGTGTGTAGGATATATAGGTGTACAGGGTATAGGTCTGTATATGTAGCAGGAAATTACCTACTAAACAATAGCTAATTTAAAACTATGCTGTGGTTGACTTAACCCAAAATGTGTGAAAAATGCAAAACATGCTCCTTTAATGCCTTTTCCAGTAAATCAAGACGTAGCATTTTCTTTTAACCTTATTGTAATAGCTTTCTTGAATTTAGAAGCAGTGTGTGAGCCTAGCACACTGTTCTAAAGATTTAAAACAATGCCTGATGCCTTCACAGGGTCCATGAAGCAAACAACCCATTCCTTACCCTCTTGAACTTAAATTAACCAAACAGGAGTATTGCTGTTGCTGCACAATGTACTAAAAATGCAGAAGTGAATTTAATACAGTGATGATCCTTTCTGCAGGATATAGCTTATATGTTTGTGAGAGTGGGGATGTGTGAACAAGCTGTGTCAGCCTTTCTGAAATGTAATCGACCAAAGGATGCCGTGGATACCTGTGTGCATCTCAACCAGGTAAAACAGCAGGAGATAATCTGTAATAATACCAGGTTAACAGTGAGATTTCTATCCTAATGCCCAGTGGAATACAAATCCTTGTTAAGTGTCAGATGATTTGTCATAATTTCTGGAAAATTCATACTTCAGTGCTTAAACCAGTTCTCTGAGATTAAGATTGAAACACTGGAGGGGCTACATGCAAAGCTACATGCAGGGTTTGTGGGCAGCATGCTCAGCATACAGACATTTGTAGCCTCTGTGGAACTAGGCTGTGCTGCCTTCTGATGGAATGGGACAAGACTGGACAAGAGATAGATGTCCATTCTGGATATTTTCCACATCCCTCTCCTTTGTATAGATGGAAATAGATTTGTGAAAGCATGAGGATGTAGCTGGAAAAAGCTGAGCTGGAAACTGAGCTGCATGTTTATAACTAGAGCTCTTTCCTGGTATGACTTAACCTGTGCAAATGTCAAACACAAATAAGGGAAAAACTGAGGATGGCTATGAGGAACTTGATGGATGGGAAT
The DNA here is from genome assembly GCF_017590055.1 of Onychostruthus taczanowskii. NCBI lineage: Eukaryota > Metazoa > Chordata > Aves > Passeriformes > Passeridae > Onychostruthus > Onychostruthus taczanowskii. Next base: position 4,009,906 of record NW_024497629.1, read on the forward strand.
GGCAGGATTGCCTAGGGCTGGCTTTTTGTGAACAATTTCTTAGTTTATGGATCCAAAGAGCTATTAGGTGTGAGATTCAATTAAGATCTCAGTCCTGCCAAACTTTTCATCTGGGGCAAACACAGTAGCCAAAGAAGGTTTGTACAAAAAATTCACAGACAAAATGAGGTGTATATAAGGATAAGTAAAGTGTTACTGTGTGCTTTAAGCTTCTGGGCTGAGGTCCTCTTTCAGACATGCTTTTGAGAGTCTGGTTTAGGCTTTTCTTGGTTGAAATCCACATGTCCAGCTATGAGCTGCAGTGAAATGATTTTGCATAGCTTTCATAAAAGTAGAAGCAACTGTTTTATATGTGGTTTAGGACAGAGGTCTATCAGCGATGAAGAGAGACAGGGAAGACTTTGAGATGGTCAAAGAATCTGATTTTATTGGGGACTACTAATGTTTATATACTGTTTTAGGAAGGCTACTAAGGTTTTACTACAATGATTGGGTTAAAGATCACGTAAACAAACTTATATTTTAAACATCTCTTGCTTGCAGATGTCTGATGTAATTTTCTTTTTTTCTGGCAAATCTGTCTGATTTGATCTTCTTGCAGTCTTGATTTAATTCTCAAAGTTTTGTTTGCTCTTGCCAAGGCATCCTGTTATCAAATCTCTTATGCTAATAAGGTCCAAAATAATCTCTGTTTTGGGTACACTAACATTGGTCCAGGATTTTTTTCAGTAGTGCTGCATCACACAATTGGCAATGATGTAAACATTTGTATTCTCTTGCTTTTTATGTTAATTTTATAGTAGTCTGGTTCAAAATGGTGATGAAATATTGCAGACAGTCACTGCAGTCTGTTCATGTATAATTGGTTTGTTCTGAGAGTGTATTTGAAAAAATGAGATTAATAATTGTCTCCTTTAATTTCCAGTGGAATAAAGCTGTGGAACTGGCCAAAAATCACAATATGAAAGAGATCGGATCCTTGTTAGCCAGATATGCAAGTCATTTACTGGAAAAGAACAAAATCCTTGATGCTATAGAACTCTATCGTAAAGCAAATTATTTCTTTGAAGCTGCTAAGCTCATGTTCAAGGTATGGCAGGTTTTATTTTTATGTTGAGTGACTGGGATTTTTGGACTAGCTCTTACAATTTTTGTGCTACTTTTATTCCCTTGGGGTTATTTTAGTTTTAACAATGTCTAGGCAATAAGCAGATGTCATCATACAGGGTACTGCAAGGATGAACCCAACTCCCAGAGTTCAGATATCTCTATGTGTAATAGTTACCCTGGGTGTCCTCTGTAGCTAGTGGAGAGGAGACTTTGGGGACACACTCCATCTATTTATTTATTTCACTTCAGTAGGAGATGAACTGCACCTCAGAAAAAGGCCTGATGACTTGCATTGCCTAGTAAAACAGTATAGTAGACTGGCCTGGGGTGCAATGTCCACATTATTTTATATATCATGGGAGTTATTTTAATCTCCTTAAAAAACCAAAAAAAAATCCACAAAAAACAAAACAAACAAACAAACAAAAAAACCCACAAACCAAAAAACCAGCAAGAACTAGAAGTTAAATTTTGGTATTTCTTCAATTACTTCTTTCAATTAGAAATGGCTGTGGTGTGCTTTTAAGATAAAGATGTTGCTTAGATTTGGTTTGGCTGCAGAGATTTCTCTACATAGCTTAAAGTCTTGTAGGAGTGATATGTAATTTTTACAGCAAATATTTATAGCAGTGTGTGTGTGTATATATATATATAAAATATGTTACTTTCAAAAGCCATTCTTCTTTTCTGGGAAAACCACCAGACCTTATTGAAAGTTATGTATGTGTTTAAAAATTTTAAAAATTGCTATTTTTTTCGTTTATTTTTATACTAGATCACTAGACTTATACATGGTTACACTGATTTATCCTTCCTGAGAATCTGGCTTTATATACATGTTAGCTAAATAAATATAAAATAATGTGCATACTTCACTTTGACATTTTCATTTATAGTTCTGTATGCAGTCTAAATTATTACATTTAAAGGCAGAATAATTTTTTGGCATGATTTCCTAGGTTTGTACAAGCATGCAGTTGTCCAAGACAATTAAATCCCTTTTTTTTTTTTTTTTTAAGATTGCAGATGAAGAGTCAAAGAAAAGGACGAAGCCTTTGCGAGTTAAAAAGCTTTATGTGCTGTCAGCTTTACTTATGGAACAGTGTCATGAACAAATGCAAAATGCACAAAGGGGAAAAGTTAAAGAGAAAAGTTCAGAGGTAACTTTTTCCCCCCCCTTTCTGAATTCTGCTATCTGCTAGCTACTCACAATAAAGCAAACCATCTTCATGGGTGCCTATGTTTTTTTAATAACCCTTTTCCCTGCTAAGAACAAAGCTTTCCTTCAAGCAAGTCCCCCATGAAAACATATTACTTTAAGTACTATTTTAAAGCATTTAAATAATATGTATTAATAGATATTTTTCTTCCTAAGTTTAACATGGTTTTCTTAATGTTTTCACTATAACAATGAAAACCACACTAAGAAACTTCCTGCAAAACTCTTGTGTCATTTAGGAGTAGGTATTGATCCCAAAGGGTGATCTGTGAGTAGATTAAGCTGTGTTGCCTGTAATTCAGCAGGGAGATGTCTCCAGATACACGGGAAGCAAATGGAAGAATTTTTTTTCTCTGCTTACACATTCATCTTCATATGCACTAGTGAAATAGTTTAAACAAATTTTTAAGAGCTCTGGTGTTGAAATGCAGTATTAATCCAAACTATGAACCAGTCTGCAGATGTGCACAAAATGTATTTGTATACACACATATATGATATTTATCTTTGAAAATCTGCACCAGATGCTGTGCCTGTGCTCTGTACAGAGCTCTGACAATGCTCACTGTAGGTCCATTTGTATTTTTCCTACTTAACAAGGACAGTGTTTTGTCTACTTAACACGGACAGTGGTGTAATCACCAAGTATAGAAAAGCTCTTTGCATATATCCCATTTCCTGCTGTATCTGTTTCATATAAAAATTACTTGTGATGCTGGTTTGTTTTCAGAGTGCTTCAGCTTTGGCTGGTTTGCTGGAAGAAGATGTTCTTTCTTCAACAAATCGCTTTGCAGACAATGCTTGGCGAGGAGCTGAGGCTTACCACTTTTTCATACTTGCTCAAAAACAGCTCTATAAAGGTTCTGTAGATGCAGCACTTAAAACAGGTAAGAATTAATTTTCAACCCTGTAAAGACAGCACATAACTTCATTTATAGCTGCCACTTTTTTTCAGTTCTTAATAAATTCATGGAATTTAAACCAGAACCATACAATGAATCGAATACGGCTGCAGTCACAATACCTGGAAAGGACTTTGCTGAAGAAAATGCAAATCTTTCCAAATATTACCTGGTAAATTGGTTCATCTCTGTAGATGTTCTGCTGACTGTTTTGTTTCTCTCCCTGAATTATAAGGCATACCTGAATTTACATCAGACCTCCTTGTAAAGCTTCACAAAAAATCTGTGGGAATTAGACAAACAAATAGCGCCTTGTACTTTGTCCACGTAAAGAAGACTTCAAATCCTTCTAATATTTTTACAACCAACCAACCAAAACAAAGTGTTTCAAGAAGACACCAATTTCCAAGTGAAATCTGCTAATTTGTTTTTTAGAGCAATGCTTCACAGTCATGTCAATAAAAAGACTGTGATTTTTGTCCTATTTTTAGAATTAATACTGTCATCTATTAGCAACTATTTCATACAGATGCTTGCACTTCTCAGAAGATATGTAATAATTTCCTTGGATTTCTTTTTTTCATTTTTTTAGCTCTTCATTTGCGAGATTATGAAGACATTATCCCTGCAGTTGAAATCTATTCCCTTTTGGCACTCTGTGCATGTGCAAACAGAGCATTTGATACTTGTTCAAAAGCCTTTGTTAAATTAGAATCCTTGGAAACTCTTAAGCCAGAGCAGAGGCAACAGTATGAAGAGCTTGCCCTAGAGATATTCACAAGATACAGACCAAAGTATAACAAAACACCTGATCTGGATGACGTTCTTGAGAGGTGGGTTTATTTTTATGATACTATAATAATACTGTCACTTTTTTCCTGCTGTTTGCTGTGTTTTGGGTTTTAGCAGGTTTTGTGTGTTACCAAATTAATGAAGTGCTTTGCTGCTTAAACCAAATATTGGGCAAGAATGAGGCAGGAGTTAGCCAGTTTGGAGGAAGGTAATACAGGACTGTGTTGTTTGGGAAAAAAAAAAACAAGCACTGACTGCATCTGAGGATCTGGGCATAAAGATGTAACTTCATCTTAATTTAAAATGCAGGTAGACAAAGAACAGGAGTTTTAGGACCTTTGAGACTGTAAAAAAGTAAGAATGTTACTGTTTGCATCTCCATGGAGTAGTGCTGAAAGTATCAACAAGGGACCATTTAACCATTATTAACTAACAGGTCTCCAGTGTTTTGTGAATTACCTAAATCTACATGGTGTGAAAAGAGCAATATGTGAAGTTAAAATTAGTATGAAGGGCACATTTAAGGGGTAAGTCCTTGGAGTGGCTGTGCCCACAACAGAGTGTTTGACATGTTTCCTGCTGAGAGCATGGAACTTGGAAATATGGAAATCAATTGTGAATCAATTTTCTTCTAGCAAACAGGATTTTAACCTGTCTTGACTGATCCTACTGTGCAGCTGTACAGAATCTCAGTAGCTGCTGTGACTCTGCTGACCCTTCAGACATCAGAGGACAGAGTGCAATAGCAGTGCAGGTGTCTAATCAGGCCTTACTTATCAGGATCTGCTGGTTCTGATTTTGTTGACTGTATGGCTCTGGGGGTGGGCATTCTCTGGTGTGATTTATATACTTGGTTACTTGAACAGTGAAGTGCTACATAAGCTAGTAACAACTGGCACACTGCATTTTTATTCTTTCATCTTTTTTATTCTTTTCTTCTTTTTTTTTTTTTTTTTTTAATAGTGGAGATGGTAAACTTCCTGTATGTGTTGCAACAGGAGCCCCTATCCTGGAGTATCAGTTCTGGATGTGCAGTGTGTGTAAGCACTGCATGAAAGCCAAAGAAGCAGGCCATTATAACGCCTGTCCTCTGTGCCACAGCAGCATAAGCTGAGGAGAAAGACTCTGTATCTGCATTTATTACTGCTAAGAACAGCCTCTAAAATGTTACTGTCTTTTGAAATACAACTCAGGTACTGTATTGTAGCAGTTAGTGCTGCTATTAGAGAAACATTAAAAAAAAACCCCAAAACCAAAACAGAAAACCCACAAGAGAAACCTTTACTGCTTCCATTTAGCTGAACAAATTACTGTGTAAATAGATTCCATTTTTGCTACACTTTTAATAAAAGATTTAAGGTAAAAGCATTATTTTTGAATTGTAGATTGAGCCTAGTTTCAAAACCATATGAGTTGAATGTAGGCTTATATCAATATGTTCTACTCTGAGCAGGCTCCATTTTTTTGTCTAATTCCATAGGAAATTACTGGGTTTTCTCAGAATTCACAGTTTTTTGAAGGAGGTGATTCCTGGGATGAAATAACGTCACAATAATTTTGATAATATTACCATATATGTTTTTGTACTACTGTTAAGAGTTACTAGAGTGATGATACCAGTATAAGCATACATTAGTGCTAGTTTCTTTTGCCCAGTGTATTTAAACCCACCGTAAAATAAAGGGCTTGAAAACACGCAGCAGTCCGTGTGTCAGTCAGGTTCCTGAGCTTGGGTGATCCCATCTTCAACAGCTTAAGGAAACCTCCATGAACTTGCAGCCTGGAATCTGGCATTTTTCATGTAGCTTGGCAGAGCAGCTTGCATCTGTAGAACAGATTTCAGGAGCTGAATTGTCACCCTTGTGACACACAAAGGTGCAAGGAACGATGTCTCGCTGTCCCACCTTACTGCTGGTTTGTGCTCTGGCAGTGCTGCAGGGCCTTGAGCCCGTACAGGGTGAGCTGTGCCCAGCTGCCTGACAAGAGCCGTGAGCTGTGACGTTCACATCGTGCCCTGGCACGTTTGAGAGGAGAGCAGAGGAGCTCTTCTGTGCTCTCACTAAGCTTAGGCCAGGTAAGGATAAAGCCCTCCTCCACAGAATCACAGAGTAGCAGAATGGCCTGGGTTGGAAGGGACCATAAATACCATCTTGCTATAAGCCTGCTGACCAGGGCTGCAACACCTTCCACTAGGCCAGGTAGCACAAAGCCCATCCAACCCGTTCTTGAGTATTTCCAGGGATGGGGCATCCACAGCTTCTCTGGGCAACCTGTTCCAGGGTCTCACCACCCTCACAGTAAAGAATTCCTTCCTTATGTTTAACCTAAACCTTCCCTCCTTCATCTTAAAGCCATTCTCCCTCTCCTGTCCCTTTATGTCCTTGTAAAAGTCCCTCTCCAGCTCTCTTAGAGCCCCTTTAGGTACTGGAAGGTGCTCTGAGGTCTCCACCAGGCCCTCTCCAGGCCGGAGACCCCAGCTCTCCCAGCCTGTCTCCCGAGGAGAGGTGCCGCAGTATCTGATCGTCTTGGTCTCCTCCGGCCTCGCTCCAGGGGATCCATGTCGTGCCTGTGCTGCGGCCCCAGAGCTGTGCTGCCGGCGGGGGTGTCAGGAGAGCGGAGCAGAGGAGCAGACGGCCCCGCTGTTGTCACTGTCGCCATGGCCGCGTTCCCGCACCCCGCGGGCAGCTGCCCCGGCCCGGCGCCGTCCCTCACGTGGCCGCGCGGGCCGGCGTGCCCGTGACGTCACGGCGCGCCCGCCCCGCGAGGCGTCAGCGCCATGGCGGGGGAGGCGGCGGCGCTGCTGGCGGAGGCGCGGGCGGAGCTGCGGGCGCGGCGGCTCTCGGCGGCCGAGGAGCTCTTCAGCCGCTTCATCGCCCGCAGCCCCGCGGGGTAACGCCGGGGCCGGGAGCGGGGCGGGCGCGCCGGGCCGGGCTGGGCTCCGCTGATGCCGCTGCCTCTGTCCCCGCAGTGCCCGTAGCGACCTCGCCACGGCGCTCAACGACCGCGGGCAGGTGCGGTACCTGCGCGTGGAGTTCGCCGCCGCCGTGCAGGACTTCACGGCCGCCATCGAGTGCCAGCCCGGCTTCGAGGTGCCCTACTACAACCGCGGGCTGGTGCGCTACCGGCTGGGTACGAGCCGGGGCAGGGCAAGGCAGCGCGACCGGGCAGCCCCGGGGCACGGGCGGGACACCCGCCTGGCCCGGGCGGGACACCCGCCTGGCACGGCGGGACACCCGCCTGGCTCGGGCGGGATACCCGCCTGGCTCGGGCGGGACACCTGCCTGGTACGGGAGGGACACCTGCCTGGCTCTGGTGGGACACCCGCCTGGCTCTGGCGGGACCCCTGCCTGGCCCGGGCGGGACGAGGGCCGCACGCGGGCCAGCAGTGACAGCGCCTGCCGCTGCTGCCTGCCCCGTGTGCGGTGACAGCCTCCTGCTGGCCGTGCTGCTGGGTCATTCCGAACGATGCTGTTCCGTGGAGAATGGGAGGGAGGAAAGGTGTACTTGACTTGTGGGAAGATCTGCACTGGGGTCAGACAAGCCAGTTCCAAACACTGCCATTAAATCTGAGATAAAGCATCTCCCAAGCGCCTGTAGCACAGCCTTCTCGACTTCCAGCGGGCTGCCGGCCACCTCTGGGGAATTTCCAGCCCCGTTTTTGATGTTTTTGATGATGCCATCACAAAGTGACAGCCCTGTGCCTTTTGTTAGAGCTTGGCCATTGCGCAGGTCAAGGGACTGGAGAATGGAGCTGGGCCATGGGCAGCAGCTGGAAGCTCTGTGCCTGTGTGCCAGCTTTAAGGCTGCCTCATTATTGGTGTGGGCCTTTGTCTCCTCCTCTTGGGAATAAACAGGCTGAACTGAGCTTTAAGTCCATTTGAGGTTCAAAAATACATGCTGTGGTTGTTGATGTGAAACACTTTGACTCCAGGTTGGGCCTGTGGGGATTCCAAATGCCATGGGTCCAGGAAGTAGCTGCTACCTTGTGGGTGAAAGTATTAGTAGGTGTTCTTGAGTTGTCAGAGGTTTGTAAGCATGAGCAGTTACAGAAAGATAATTTTACTTTTCTTCTTCTTTTTTTTTTTTTTTTTTTTTTTTTTTTTTGGGAGGGGGAGACTTTGATGAGGCCATGAAAGATTTCAGGAAAGTATTAGAGTTAAACCCCCAATTTGAAGATGCTGCATTGAGTCTAAAACAGGCTATTCTTGATAAAGAAGAAAAACAAAAGCGGGGTTATTGAAAATGCAGGTAGTGATGCGATGTGAAAATATTCCGCTAAACGTGTGATTTTTGTCATTGATGGATGAAACACAAGATCGTTTACATCTGTTATGACCTCCTGAAGGACTTCATTCTTAGAAAAATAAGTTAAAAATTGATTATGATTGCAAAGTAACCTGGATTTGGGATTTCTGTTCTTGAGGGAAGGTGTAATGTTGATCTCTGTGAGACACATGTACAGATTTTGTACAGAAATACTTTATAATTTTATAATAATTGTATTGGCCAGATTAATTGAAAATAAAAATGAACATGTACTTTTTATCTCGTGATTGTCTGCAGAGTTTACCATAGAAAATATTCACAGAAGGAACTGTGGCTTTCTCTTCCTTATTAAAGAGATCAATTCCCTGGAAAATACAGTGTGAAATCCATCTGATGGAGCTGTCTGTGAACACCCAGGCAGCTTCATTTCTCACATGGTAGGAGGGACCATTCCTGAAATCCATAAATCATCAGCTAGAAGGATCCTTACAAGTTCATAGCAACACAAGTTTAATACAATAAATACTCTCTGATTGCTGACATGAGCATTAGGATTTTGTTTTTTAAATTATGCCAGTGACATTTCTGCTTCTCACAGTGAGTTCCTCCATGGATGAGCCCAGAGCCTGCAGAAGCACAAAGCTCACTGAAGATGGTGGGACTGCTGGGGTGAGTTGTGGGAGCAGACTGGAGCCTCTGGATACCCTTCCCAGCAGCCTCACCAAGATCATTTTTAGTGTGGGGTTGAACCTGCAACAGCCACAATGAGCAAATTTGAAACAGGGCTGAGAAAATGCTGCATTTGCCCCTCATGCTCTTGACACTTCCCTGCAGCCGTTTGAAGTTACAGAAATGTGATATGTAATAGCAGGATGTGACCATTCACAGTTTGAGAAATAGGCAATGACCATTTTTCCCCCTCAGAAGTCTTAATTTTGGACTTGATATATTAAGCACATGGTTTGCTACCATTTATCTTGGTGTTCTGTCTAAACACAGATAATTCAATGACTTAATATACTTCATGCCACCTCAGTCTTAAAAACTGAGAAATCCTCCCAACTCTTGACTGATGGTGAGAAGGTGAGCTAGAACTAAGCATGTTCCTGACTGACCTTGCCAAGACAATTAAAAAAGCAGTAATGAACAATTGAATGTGTCTTAGGAAGTTTTACTGTGAGAAGAGAGATCACAGATGTGATTCTGCACAGAACACTTAAAATGACAGGATATAGATCAAAATATTAAGTGAACAAGTATTTTAGAAAACAAAGATGCTAGAGATAATATTCCAGCTTGCGTTGTTTTGTGAATGTTGCTTAATTACTTCTCATGCAATTCCTGGCACAGAAATACTGCACAGGGCTGGGGAGCAATTGCCAATTCTCCACAGTATGTCCTTGTCTCTGTGGAAGGATGAACTGTCATCATGCATTTCAGTTAATCTGGAATTTTTTCAAGGTGATTTTGGCCAGTAGGGTTTTCACATTTTCCCCTTTCACATGCACACAAGTCAGTTCTTTGACTTTCAGGTTTTCAGCCTGAAATTGTTAAATAGCCCTGCTGGTTTCAGCTGGGGTAGAGTTACTTTTCTTCACAGTGGCTGGTATGGGGGCTGTGTTTTGGATTTGTGCTGAACACAGGGTTGATAATATGGAATTTTTTTGTTACTGCTGAGCAGGGCTTGCACAGAGCCAAGGCCTTTTCTGATTTTTGTACAGCCATGCTGAGGAGGAGGTGGTGGATGCCTGGGAGTGTGGGAGGAGACACAGCTGGGACAGGTGATCCAAACTGACCAAAGGGATACTCCACACCACAGGGCATAATGTTCAGTATATGAAGTGTACAAAAAATCCCAAAACTTGAAGAGGAGGATGTATTTAGTAACTCCCCTTGTCCTGCAAAGTTTCCTGTTATAAAAGTTTAAGAATTAAAAGCCTAATGGAGAGTAATAAAATTCTTTTATGTAATGTTTTGTGAAATTCAGGCAACCTCTCAGCCTGTAAAAGGAGCAGGGTTGTGTGCTTTGGATGCTTTGCAGTGTGAGGTGCTGTAGCTTTATACCTTCACTGGGCTTTAGGGGTTATCTCTGCATGGGAATTCCAGACCTCTGTGGAGCTCCGGGGTCAGTCCTGCCCATTCCACTGCCTTGTCAAAGCCATGGGGCTGCACCAGTAAGTGAAACAGATGGTTGCTCCTAATGCACTGTGACTCTCTTTACTCTGGCCAGAAATATTTCAGACATTAATAATTCTCAGCTGCTTTCCCAAGATTTCCTACCTATAAACCTACTCTCCCAAGCCCTTGACTTTCCTTCCACAGCTGTCACTGGCAGCCCCTCTGCTTGGCTTGTTCCCTGTAGGCATGGTTAATTTGGCAATGAGTAACTGTTCTCACCTGATGATTTACCTCTAAATGTAGGAAAAACCCTGTGAATTCCATAATATGTTACAGAATCTCAAAGAATAACATCACTGCCTTACAGAGCAAGGCAAAGAGTAACATCATCATCCTGTGCTTTTCCCTAGGACTCCATTTGTCCTACTGAAACATGGGAGGAGGAGTTGTCATGCAACTATCTGTGCTGCAAGGCCTTTCCCTTGCTTGTGCAGAAAGGTGGGAAAAGCTGACAGAATGCCAAGGTTAGCAGGGCACCGAGCAGTGTGAGAAGGGTTTCATGCATGTTTAGTGTGAGTGCAGCATGGGGAACAAGGAGAGCCTGTCCAAGTGGAAAGCTGAAGCACATTGAGGCCACAGGGTTTGGTTGTCAGGTAGCCAGAATAAGCCCCTCTTCCAGATGCCTGCCTTCTGAGTGAGCAAGGGAGCTTTGGTCAGCATGGAAAACCTGAAACCCTTGGGCTGCTGCAAGTGAGGGCTGCACTGTGCACTTCCCGTCTAGTAATTAACCTTGTTAAAAAGTGACTGGGGAGAGAAAGGTGCACTATTCCAGTTTTGTGGGGATTGAACACCTCTATCTCAGTCAAGCTCAGCTATGCAGGTCATGCTCTCTGTTGCCTGTCAGGAGGGGAAGGATTCAGAGAAGCAAAAACAATATTCAAAACTGAAGATTGCTAGTGGGAGGATAATATCCAAAATTCTTTTATGTCAGCAGATGTTCATCTGCCTCATCATTTTAACAGAGACATGGGTTGGATCAGTGAAACAGATTGACCTCAGCCAGTGGCTTTCATGCAGAATGGAAGGTCTGGTTGCTGTGTATGAAAGCAGTTTGCTGAGAGATCTGGTCAAGTTGGAAGCCCCACTTCCAGAATGTTGTGACCATTTGAGCTGAATGCTGGTCTATTTCCTAAGATTATTTCCAAGATTCTCCTTGTAGGATCCCCTTAGTGCATGAGCAGGGAGGGATTGGATGCAGTCCAGAGCATTGCTTCCTACAGCTCATGGGGATCAGTTCTTTTATCACTCATGTTTGTGTTGTACAAGGAGCATGTGAACTGGGCCTGGAGGACATCCTTGTCTCCCAGCAAGGAACAGCTGGTCCAGCTGTGTCCCAGTTCACAGCAGTAGGTTTCAGCCTAACTCCTGTTGCTATGGGAAAGGCTGGTCAGTGCTTTCCAGGCTGGGGACTCCCCAGCAGGGGGACTCTGGTGTGACTCTGTACTTTAAAAATAACTTCTCTCCCAATTCCTTTTCTCCACTTTGGCTGAATAATGAAGGCTTGTTCAACTACAGTGGTATGACCAGAGTGGCTCCTGAAAGCTAATCCAAGGAGCAATTTAAGCCCATAGGCCTGAAAACTGCAATCTAGGACAAGAGTTAGGTGCTGAGATTCCCTCTGCAACACCTGAGAGGTAGGAATAATCCCAGAAGAACAGAGGTGCAGAGCAGTGCACCTGTGCAATAGCGTGGCTGAATCACACCTTGGGGAAGACATCCTCAAAGGTAAACAGGGAATGCCTAACCCAGCACACTGTGAGATTTGGTGTGAAAATCATCATCTACACCATGAACAGCAACCAAGGTAGGAGAAAGAGACCAAGGACTGGAATTGCTCTGGCTTGTCTTTGGGAAGGGGGAAACCTGAAATCCCTGCTGAAATGGGAATGCAAGTCTGTCTCTCCTTTTCCATCTCCCTTCCAATGTATGTGGAAGAGAAAAGTCTCTTCATCTATCAGGTGGTGGAGGAAGGGTATGGAATGCTGCTGCACCTTTTCCTGGTTTTCCAGGGCAAACGGGGAGGATCTGGGATAGCCCACTTATTGCAGACAAGTTTATCTAAATATACTCTGCAAAGCTGCAAGTCAAAGTGAACCTCAGTTACACCAGACCAGACCTGGTGCTCACCTCTGTGGTCTGAGAGTGCTGAGAAGAGCTAGCATTTGGTCATTATTATTTTCCCTTCATCCTAGTCTACAGATTTCTAGAGGACTGCTTTTCAGATTAATAGAAAGTTAACCTAAACTTATAAATTTGCTGCTGTTGTTGAAAACAGGGAGTGTGCTGCCCTGGCAAATACATGCATGGCAAATGCAGCCGCTGGGCTCTGCAGTGTGGGCTGTGGACAGCAGAGTGCACTGCTCATGCAGCAGAGGAAGGCAGCACCCAGGCAGCTGCTGGGGGGCCCTGGGGTCACAGCGCCCTCCCATTCCTTTTCACAGATCTTACTCCTTCAGCAGGTACAGCTTTAAGAGGGCATCTATTCAGCAATCATGTCAGGCAAGACTGCAGCTTTTGGGAAGTGGGCCACGTGTGTGCACTGACCAGGCAGGCTGGGGAGGCAGGGGCTGCAGGAGCTGGGAAACCCTCTGGAGACTGCACACGAGTGTGCTGTCAGCACGAGTGTGCCATCTGCCCCCTCTGCACCGCTGGTGAACATCTGCATGTGCTGCAGCCACACCTGCAGGTACACTGCAGGCACATCCTGAGAGTGATTACAGGTGGTCATGTGTCAGGTTTGTACTTGATCTCAAAAAATTAATAAGAATTAAAACAAAAAAAGCAAACTTTCTGTGTGCACATAAACAAAAAATACCAGGTGTCATTTTTGCTCATACTACAGTATCCATCTACTCACAATTTGTAGAGTTAGCTTTTTCCTTACAGAGGCAGGTGAGAGGAAAATGAAGAACTAACAGGTTTCCAGGAAGGTCAGGTTGATGTCATGATACAGACAAAGCTCTGCATTAGTGGGAAGAAGTGTGTGCCCTAGTGCTGCAAGCTGGAGGGGTGCTGGCAGTGATTGCTTGGCTCTTTGAAGCCAGTGCTGGTACAGCAGATGGCTGCTCTTGCGCATTAGCAAGGAGATGTTCTGTGCTTACATTGCTCTGGTGTATTTTTATTTGACTTTTCAGATTTGCACTTTACATTCAGATGGGAGGATTGGCAGTCACTTTATGAAGTATTACAAGAAGCAGCCATAATCAGGGCTGGAATAATTTTAGTGATCTGCAAGTCCATATTTGAGCATCTGGAAGAGACACTAAGTGTTATTTTGCAGCCTTGGGTCATTTTCTGCTAAGTTTTTTCTGTAGCCACTTCAGAGAGGCAACAGGTTGCAAGATTTACTGATCCTGTTAGTAGACTCAAGAACTTTTCAGTGCTGTCCCACCATCTGGTATTTAAGCTTCATGCAAATAGTTCTGGTGGTTCCTGGAAGCAGTAGCTCCTGTGTCCAGTGGCACCATTTGGAAAGCAGCCAGCACAGCAGAGCCTTCAGGTGCTGTTGGAGACACACACATTGGCTGAAGTGAGGAGTGATGCTGGAGCAGACAGCTCAGCAGTTCTGGTTGTCCAAGGGTGGATGAAGCTATAGGAGAAACCTTACTCTTTGGAGGATTTGAACCATTCAAAAGCGTTTGGAATATGGCAGCATGCCTTAGTGCCTTAGTGTTTGTTTCTAAAATTTTGGATCTGTTTTCTCTCAGACTGGGGGCACTCCTGTTGAAAACCTGTTGAAATAATACCTGGCTCCAAAACTGCCTGCTATGGCCCAAGTCCAGCCTGCCCTGCTCTGTTGCTGGCATCTGCTCCAGAGCCACACCAGCTGTGTTTGGCTTGGCAGGGAGCTCTCCTTCCTCCCTCTCTCATGGGCTCAAGCTGAGACCATGGGACTGCAAACCATCTCCATTCCCTGTTCTTGTCCCAGAACTTTTATTTTTGAGGTCCTGGAGGACAGGCTCTGCATCGCTTGTGTCACAAAGCATGGTGACCTCTCGGGGAGAGTACACAGGGCCTGGTGTTCTTACCAAATTCAGTTTATGTGTGTCGTCTTCGATCTGGAGCAACAGCCCATACTGGTCCAGCAAGGACATAGCCCTGGAGACTGTCAGAAGGGTGACTTGGAAAGCCTGAGAATGATACACAGGGTATTTGTGTAGTTTTTAAAGAACACATACATGCTTAAAGGTGACATCCATGTTTACAGTCCATGCTCAAGGCATTTCAGATGCCAAAGTCAGAGCTCCTAAATCTCTGAGAAACATCAGGTCAGGGGTGCATTGCAATGGTTCTTTTCCTCCTCCACAACCTACCCTTCCTCTCCCTGCTTGAGCTGCACTGTCCTCTGCAGGTGCTGCCACGTTGTGTGTTGGTAGGAAAGCACACTGCCACCAAACAGTGCACATACATCTGAAAGGAAGAAAAAATACAACATGATCCACATCAAATCTCACTATGCAGAGCATTATTTTGTCCTTGCCTTTTGCAGAAACTACATCTGATTAGACTTATACTTCTCTGGCACTTATGCCACCTCCATGTGGCACCTTCTAGCTGAACCTGCCTTGAATTTAAAGTTGGAGTCAAGGAAGCCCTCAGCAGTTTGGTAACTGAGAGGCTGGGACAGGAGAAGTTAAAATTCGCTCACGTGCTGCAGTGTATCAAAACTAGAGAGGAACTCAATCTGGTGCCTGCTGCAGCTGCACACTTAGGAAGCAGCACAAGCCAGAATTGCATTGTGTTCATTTCTAGCAAGTTCAAGAGTTGAGGTGCCTGTGAAAGGCTGAGTAAATAACGATGCAGTTACTTGAGCTGCCCAGGCAGGGCGAACACACCATGGCTGCTATCAGTACATGTCAGGACAGACAGCTCACTCAGCTGGATGCACAAGGAGCAAATTACCCTCAGGTGACTGTCCTGGGTTTTTCTCTGCTCTCCTTAGTCCTTAGAGACCTTTAAGGCCAAACCCACATGCCTCTGCTTGTCTGATGCCTGAGGAGATGGATGACTGGCTAGGACAGATGAGTGACAGCAGAACTGAAATTCATATGGATATTGGGACATATAAGTTGATTTTTCTCCTCTAGACATTTTGAGCTGAAGTGATATTAATCTGATCCTACACAAAGCCAGAACCACCATATAAAAATCATATTTACATACCAAATGCTTTTGTTTACTCCAGCCTGTCCAATCTCAAGTCAGCTAGGTGGCAGAGGAGATTTAAGAAGAGAACTGAATTAAAGCTATGCACCAGTTAGGGTAGTTGAGTTGAATGCTGGCTGGGGTTTAAGTCTGTGAGGTGCCTAAATCTATTTCTCAAAGCATAAAGTCACAGAATATCCCAGGTTAGAAGGGACCCATATGGATCATCAAGTCCAGCTTCCTGCTCCTTGCTACCTCCAACTAAACCACATGACTGAGGGCATCATCCAGACTTCAGATAGGGTCCATGAGTGGGAGCTGAGCCTTTCACTCAATCCTACCTGTTCCAGTTGCTGTGCCAGGGTCCTTACTGCCAGCCTTTTAAAGTGAGGAGGGTGTCTCACCCTGGGGCTAACAGGTACCGGGCAGAACTCTGCAGCAAACTCACTGCCATTCATCTCACACCTATTTGAGAGGAAAGATCAACAGATATAAGTAGACATTAGGGCTTTGCTGATGAGTGCTGATGGATATTTAACAATACTTGCCCATCCACAGTGATGTTCCATCTTGGGGTGCTGTTGAAGTCTGGAGATGTGGCTACCCAGCAGTTTTCCAGGTATAACTCGGCACTGGGGCTCTCGTCCTTCAGCTCCACCTCAAGAAACACAGGCTCCATGGGTTGTTTGAGAATTGCCATGCTGGGCCCATAGAACTCCATGAAGGATTCATCTTGAGAAAATGTCAGGGGATTTTGTTGTTTAATATGATTTAAACTAAAACATACTTGGATATTCTTTGATTTCTGTAGAAGGAGATTTACCTTTGGACACTCTTGAAACTACATTCAGAGCTTGTCTTACCCTTCTGTAAGCTGCAGAGAAGGAAATGTTAGTGAGCTTCTTTAGGTGAAAGTAAGGCATGTCTTAACAAGGGAACTTAGGATGGAAAGAATCAGAGAGGTTTAAAAATGGAGGAAGGGAATTTCACACCTGCAGTATTTGAATGTGGGAACATGGTCCCAGAGCCAAAGGAAGGGGACGTGGCCAGGTCCCTGGAGAAGGCACCGAGCACTAGGGTCTCTTTTGCTTGGTAGTAGCACAAGACCGTTAGTCTAGAATAGAAGAAACAGCAATTTTTATGTTCACATCTGTTTCCCAGCAGCTGTACAGAAGTGAGCAGTGTCAGCGAGCAGCAGCTCCTACCTGTAGTCTGGATCTCTTGTGATTGTTGGTATGCTCTGTCCTGGAAGAGTCTCTTTCTCATAGGAGATTTCATTTTCATAAATAATGTGGTCACCTTCAAACTGTGCATATAGGAAGCTCATTGTAAATTGACTCTTCTCAGGAGCTGGGGCAGGGGATCAAAAGGGAAAATGCAGGAGAGGCAGACAGTTCCAGCAGGAGTATCTGCTCTGGCCATGGACTTACCCTTACTGAAGTGCCACAGGTAGTGACATGGAACTTGAAGAAGGCATGGGCTTCATTATACTCCTTAGGCTTGCAGGAGCTGTCCCTGAGCTTGGTTTTACTCATGTCAATGGCAGGAACTGTCTTCATTTGGGCAGATACCATTATGGTACCATCTGGATGGCATACTGAGAAAGACAGAGTTGGTTATGAGTTCAAGAAAGAATCACACATCTTTTATTGATTGATCAGTTGTATAGCTTACTTATAAATGCTGAAGAATTAAAACTGCAGCTAATGGAGAACATCTGTAAGGTCTCCATAGTTCTCACTTTCCTTAAGGCAACATCAAACCTTGCTTTGATTTTCTGAAAGGACACTTCCTGTGAAGGAGGAGATGGAAGAGATCTGTGATCTCCTGTACATCATCCACATGTACCAAGTTCTGCTCCATAGCTTGTGCCACTTGATTACTAACAAGTCACAAGAGTTAAATCAGTGTGAAGCCTTAAGCCTGAAGCTACATGGGGGCAGAACTACAAGTACAAATTTTCTTGTATGAATTTATCAGTCACTGCCACAGAGATAAATTTGGGTTGATTATTGTAGAATAGTTCAAATTATTACAGCATCAATTTTCCCCTGCTGCCATGTCCTTAATTTTCTGCAAAATTTCCTTTAAAAGAGCTTCTTTCATAAAAGATATATTGAAATATTGTTTCTGGCTCAGTGCAGATGGGATATTTTGCCTCATCTTACTAAAAACACTGAGGAGTTTGTTTTTGAAGGCTTGGTGCATATCTTTTAGAGACAAGTGTGGACTGCAGATTGCACAATACATGGCATTACCATAAGGGTCCATGTCCAATGCCTCTTGTCCTACTTGCTCTGTCTCAGAGTCCTTCCCTCTGGAGGTTTTCCAATATGTGCAATACCACGGCACTACTGTGACTGTAGAACTCTGTGAGAGCAAGCAGTCTCATGTGCTTTAGAAAAGGCATTGCTGAACAGCTCCTGTACCTCATAGATGAGTCCCCCAGCAAACAGAGGTATTTGCAAGATCAGGTGTGTGGAGTTGGTGGCTGCAAGGTACCCATTGGTGAGGGCAAGGTGCCGGTTCAGGAGCTTGTTACCAAGGTACAGCTCCCAGTACTGGTGCAAGCCAAAAGTGGGCAGGGTTAGATACAGGTTTTCTTCATCGCAGGAACCAACTGCTTCGGGTACTTCTGTGGGAAGAAGGTGGGATGAAGAGTTAGCAATGAAGGAAGTTAGAGTGCTGAGGTTTGGCCCAGGCAGGGATTTCTATCACAGGTGAGAAACCCCAGCAGCAATGTGCATGCTGGCTCTGTCTGCAGGGCTTGGCTGTGTTGTCGGGGGTGTACCAGCTGACATCTGAGCAGGGGAGTCCTGCTCCAGCAGGGGCTGCCAGCTTACTTCCAGGACTGTTCCCTGTTTCAGTAAGGCAAGCTGAGCTATGTATGTAAATACATTTTTTGATCAGCCTTTGAGCTGAACCAAGAGCTATTTCAGAGATAAAATAGGACAGCGAGGAGACTGTCATCTTTGTGGCATGCAAAAATCTAATAAATTTGAGAAAATACCAAAGAGACCTGACTGTTTCAGCAACCTGCTATGTACAGCTCTTAGTGGATGATTTCTCCTTACAGAAATACTGTCTTTGGAGATTACAGCAATGTTTTTGAGTCAGTTAAGTTCTGCCCTGGATGTGCAGGCAGAATTGTGTTTGAGGACAAACTGAAACTTGTAGCAATGTCTGAAAGTTTTGCCAGTAGATGTATGTTCATGTTCTGAGGCATCTTGTTCACACTGAAGTTTGCAAGCCAACTTCTTCTACACACTTGTTTTATTGCTGTCAGTGTCTCGAGGGCAGACTGTCTTGCCAGTATGCAGAAGAGCTGCCATCAGTGGAGCAGCAACTTGGCTGTTACCAACAATGAGCTGTGCAGGGGTGGGGTTTTCCCCAAAGCTCTCACCCTCACTCTGATGCTCTCACTGAATTCAATGACAGCCATGCTGTCGATGCAAACCAGTTAATGTCAGGGGAAAGCTTACCAATATCAGCAATCACACACTCCACCTCTGCTGAATGATAGTAGAGTGTCATCTCCGGACCCACGCTAAGGGTGTAGTTGACCAGGAGGGTGTATTTTGTTTCATTTCTATTCACATACTGAAAGAGAGAGGAGTAAAGCTGCAGCAGCTTTCAGAATAGGCAGGCATGTATATTCTGAACAACATTAAATAATTATTCCAACACCCTCCTCTCCCCTGCAAATAGCTCAGGTTCCAAAAGCATCGCTTCAGCTGGCCTAAAGCTATTCAGAAATCTGGCCTGGATTCAACAGCTCTTTCAGCCAAACATAAACGTGGAGAATGTTGTGCCTTTTCAGAAAATGAAGACAGAAGTGAACACAGTGGTGGTTCCTCTGTAGCCCAGTGGTGAAAGAGCTCATAGAGGGAGATCCAGATCCAAATCCTTATTCTTCTTTAGTCAGAGCGTGGGCTGAAACCAGGAGAGTAAGTGATGGTTGAACAGAAGATGTGAGGAGATGCTGTGAGAGTTCCCTCTCAATATCCTCTTTTCCTTCACTGAAAGTGCTCCCAAAGCAAAACCTGGTGCTCAACCTGAAAGAAATACTTCTAGATTTTTCTTTTCTTGCGTTGATCCTTAATGCAATTTGGCTGTGGTTTGACTGCAGCCTGAAGACTATCTGCAGAAATCCTGTGTGTTCACAATGTTATTCCTTGTAACAGCATCACAGCCCTTTAGTGGTTTGATTGAAAGAGTTGTAGATGACTTGCTGTTATGCATCCTCCCACTGAAATGTGAGGTTGAAATCCCTCTGTGAGTATATACCTTTTACAAATATTTGGATTACAAATGGTCTGAAGCTTAACAAAATTACATTTAGAGTACCCTGAGCCTGCCTGTAGCATGCTCACACGGGGCATGGCCTGTGCCAGCAGTCAAACAGTGGGTTCAGGAGTTACTGTATTTTTGAAACTGGTATTTGCCAGCATTGCAATAATCAATTTATTTTTCCAAGACACTCCTGTTTCAAAGGGCAGCATCTAATACAGACTTGACAAACCTCTTCCTGTTGTGTGTGCACCTGGACATTAGCCATGCTGACAGGCGCTACAGGAAGTAACATTTCATCCCATCTAATTACACTTGATGCTGATCTCCTAGAGATCTATGGAGAGCAAGGTGGGGACATAAAAGCCTCTAATCTTAACTCAGATGATCTCAGACTCATTGACACCTTTATGATCAAGGAACAGTTGATGGTGGATAAAAGCTGGACCATGCTTTGCAAAGGGACTGCCCCACCTCCTGCACTCTGCTGCTGAAGTGACCTGCTGTATCCTACCTCTTTCAGAACATATGGATCATCAAAAGAGACTTCCAGGATAAATGCTTTTGTTCCATTAGAAAAGGGAGTTTCATAAATCTTGAAGCCGTGGTGCTGTGCTTCCCTCAGGGAAAATGGCACATTTCCTACTGTGATTGCCACCAGAGAGACATCGGGAAGAAAGTGTCCAAATGCAAGATTAAATAGCCGTTCCTCTGGCACAGTGTCTGCAGGGAGAGAGCATCAAATTACTGCTGATGTGGATCAAATAAGGAAGACGTTGGGGTGGCCTCGCATTCAAATTCCAGGAAACTTAGCCAACAGCCATCTCTTTAATGGCTCTGATTAATGAGTGTTTGTGTTCTAGTCAGATCTGAAATCCTCTTGAGTACATGAGAATTGCTTCAAGATGCAAGGGATTAACAACAAATACATAGAACTTTCTATAAAGTGGGTTCAGTGACTTTCTAGAGGTGCACTATGATGTGCAATACCTTTAAAGAAATCTAGAATCTAGTTCAGCTACATAAAATTTGAAAAAAATATCATAATGTATGGTAAGAGGCTCCTTTTTCTTTTTATATCACTTATCCAGACAATTCCAAGAATCATTAGTGCCTTAATGCATCGGGAAATAAAATTTAAAAACCATGACTGCAGCACTGGGTGGCACATTGATTTCAGTGTGCTCCCAAGGTATCAAATGCAGGCAGTTTGGGGGAGAAAATACCATCAACGACTGCTGTCCTTAGACAGTTCTTCCCAGTGTGATAACTGCACATCACTACATCTTTATTCCAGTGCTCATTGGAAAAATCCAGGTATTAACACGAAAGGAATGTTTACATTTTTATCAGCAACTTATAAGTTAAGACTAAAGGGCTTTTCTTTGTTTTGTTTTGTTTGTTTGTTTGAATATAACACTTGAATCTTGACTTTGCCTAGAAAATTGTAAGTGGGAGTTGAGAACATTCTGGTGAATGTAGATGTGTGGCATAGGTTGGGTGGAGCAATGTATAGCACAGCAGAAGATTAGTAAGAGTCAATGAGAGGAAAGACTTACTGTTGGTAACAGTTGGTATTTGTGGCATGAAAGGTGTGGTGATGGATTTGATGACTGTATACTTCGTGGTTTGCCAATCTGCATCCGTCCACGTGTGCTCCAGAAACAGGTCAATGCAGTAAATGACTCCATAGACACCACCAGATATGGAGCTCTAGCAGGTAAAATGTGTGATTAAGTCTTAATTCTCAGTAGCTTAATGAAGATTTGACTGAATATGGTTAAAATTCTCACACTAGGAAGAGCAAATGGTATTCTAGTACAGCCTGGGATGGATTTTGCTAGGAGATTTTGCTTGTTTGTTTGGTAGTTTGGCCCATTAGTCTGGTCCATGTGTGGCTCAGATACTGCTCAGATCTTTAACAAGGAAGTATCAGGGGTGTCCTCATTAAGTTTATCACATCACCACATTTGTTTTGTTTTTTTTTTTTTTTTACCATCCCTGTATTACCAGTCTCTTGTTCTGTCTGTTACACAAATAGGGAACTCAAGAAGGGGATAAGTAAAAATCACACCAGTGCCATCTTGAGGAATATTGCCAACTCCTTTCTAGTTGTTCAAGTTGGGTGGAGTTTTGAGTAACTTGATCTAGTGAAAGATGTTTCTGCCCATGGCAGTGGAGTCTGGAGTAAATTGTCTTTAAAAGTGCCATCTATCCCAAACTATTCTCTTCTGTTCTACTGAACATTCCTTATGACATTGCCTCTGTATCTGTAAATTATATATTGATGAGGAATAAACTATGTTCAAAGCAGGTGACTGCACCCCAACAACATGCAGAGAACCTGTCCCTTGCTAAATCATGCTGTCTTGGAAATTGGCAGGGAAATTACTCATTGAGCTAGGCAAGAAGTTTACCAGGACTAGTTTAATTATTGAACAACAGAGACAATTAAATTCCAATGTCCAGAAATCCCTTCACTCTTAATGTATTAGTATGTCTTATAGATTATTAGCAAAAGGCAACCTCTTGCTTCCACCGTGTTTTGTCATTTTAAATTCCTAGTTTCTGAGTAAGTGCTTTCAAAGCACTAACTTAGAGAAGCATCTAGCTCTTCAAATATTTATTGTATCTGCAAATTTTTAGCAGCAGTCAATCAGTATTTGGATTTGTCATGATTGGGAAACACCTGTAGTACAGGCCCTCAAATGTATTTGTGTGTGCCAGGTCTGTACTCACCTCTAGCTTGCCTCCTTCTGCTCCAGTAGGGATGGTTATTCTGATGTGTGTCTTGTTGTACTCCAGTAAGTAGTTCATCTCCTCTGGATTCACTATGACTTGATCATCCACTCCCATTACAATGCTTTTAGACAGAAAGGTGGATTCCTGGACCACTAGTGTGGGGATAACTCTTGGCACGGTCCATGTTAGCGTGGTATCGGTGAAGGTGATGCCATCTGTGGAGTTAGATAGACAGTTCCAGAAAAGGGGCAATTTGAGTTACCACTCAGTCCTGTCTCTGCCTTTCCCTGATTCCATTTCACCAGGATATCTCTACAGCTTTCACTGATGCAACACCTTGTAGGATATTAGCCAAATGATGGCTATTTTGTCACAGAGACCCTGGTGCTCGAAGCAGACCTGAATCAATTTCAGGTGAATAATTAATTTATTCAGAAGAACTGGAGGTAAAAATTTATTCAGAAGAGTGGCAGCTGTGCTCCCAGCTACCTGCTCTGTTGTCCCAGGGCTTACTGGCAGAAGGAAGAGGGCACAGAGCAACCTGTTTGGACCTTCTTGAAATACTGGCTTCAAGGTCTCGTCAACTTAAAACCTTGTGCTTCCTCATCACTTGTTCAAATTAATAATCTTTGTGAGATTATTAATGGCTGTGAGAGCCAGGTGCAGCCACCACTTCTCTGGAAAAAGCCAGGCCAGTCCTGCCTCTCCAGAGAAAAGGATTATGTGAGTTTCAAGGATGCAGAGCTGTATGCCTTGCATGGAATAGTATGGAAAAAAAAGAGCCAAGGCTGTGGGATTAGTCCAGGGGAGGCTCCCTGGCTCTTCTATAGTTTTGCTTGTTTCCAGTTCCCTGCATCTAATGTGGGGATTTGAGAAACCAGAGACATGACACTGCACTGGGAACACAAATAATATAGTGTCACAGCAGGGACTGTGTCCAGGACTAAAGCCACAGACTCTTAGCTCATGTTGTTCTGAGGGAAGCTTGTAAACCTCTTCTCTTAGTGAGAATGGGAAGACTGTGTTTTCTACTACCTCCTTCGGTGGTTATTTTTAGTGCAGAAGGAAGAGATCCTTACCAACAGGACAGGAGACCGTTGTGTCAATCAGCAATAGCAGCCACCGCTGCCTGTACATGGAAGTGGAAGTGATCATGTTCATATTTACACCACTGACCTGTTTGAGCCCAGGCAGAAAAAGAGAGCTGATGTTCTGGAGAGACAGTGAGAACAGCAGAGCTTTGTGTGTGGCTGGGATCAGCAACTCACCACGCTGACATCAGACTCGTTGCTGTGGTAGGGCGCTCGCAGGTACACTCGGGACAGGCTGTTATTGAAGCTGTAGCCCAGTTTTACTGCATCACTTACTGTTATTCTCTTTCTCCCTGATGGAGAAACAAACATCAGTTGCCATTGCTGGTATGCAACATTTTGAGTCTGCAAGAGAGAGATGAGCTATATCAGTTCCATGTCTCTTAAAAAGCTGAGTAGTGATACTGTAGTGCCTGTTTTCCTGCTAGAAGTGGGAGTAACTGAAATCACACTAGGAGGTCATCTCAGGCAAGAAATACCCTTGAGATATATATGTGTGTATATATATATATATATATATATATGTATGAATATGTAAAGATAAGGAATTCTAGAGCTCTTTAAGGCATCTGTAGGGATACTCTTCTAGCAGCCCTGGAAGAAATGTAGACAGGTGGCCTTGTACAAATCCACTGTGGAGAAAATATGTGTTGTTAAGAAACTGATTGTCCCCATGTCTATTGACTGCTGGAGCAGTCCAGGGACCAAATGACAGACTACCATTTGCAGTGTGTAGCCATACTGTGTTAAACATAAGAAGAGAGCAATGCCTGTACTGGCCTAGAACACAGTCCCCTGCAGTGATGGCCATATGGGAGCACAGTCAAAAGGAAAATGGGCATCAGGAGCAAGTAAGACATGAGAAACATGGGACAAGCATATGTATTTGACAGAATCACACAATGGTTAAGGCTGGAAGGAACCACTGGAGGCCATCTAGTCCAACCTCCCTGCTTAAGCAGGTTCCCCATGAGCGTGGTACTCAGGATTGTGTCCAGGCAGCTTTTGAATTTTTCCAGATGAGACTCCACACCTTCTTTAAGCAATCTGTTTCATTCTTACTCACATTCAGGTGGAACTTCCAGTGGATCAGTTTCTGTCTGCTCTCTTGTCCTACTGCTGGGCACCACTGAGGAGAACCTCTTCATCCTCTTGACACCCTTCCTTCAGATACTTGTACTAAGATCCTCTCCTAATCTTTCCCAGTCTAAACAGGCCCAACTCCCTCAGCTTTTCCTCATAAGATAGATGCTCCTGTCATAATTTTCCACTCATTCTTTCCAGTCTCAAATATTTTTCATCTCAGTGACTCCTGAGCTATCTGTACCTTCTTTGTATTTTGTGTGTCTTATTGGATTTCTCTTCAGTCAACTTTTCCAGACTTTCCTTGGGATCAAGTAAGATTTTAGCAGCCACAACATCTTTTGGTGATGAGTTTGACAGTTTCACTACCCATTGTGTGAAGAACCACCTACCTTTGTTTGTCTTGAACTCAGTTTCCACTAATGGAACAAGTGTATGACTCTGTTCTCCCACCTAAATGTCTTTTTGCAGCCTAGAGGTCTAAAAATACTTGAGAGGTTTTCAGTACTTGACGGCAAATTTGTCATCTCCCTTTTTTTGTCTGAGATGGAGCTATGCCCCAGGAATGACTCATAAGAGCAGAGAGAAGAGGCAGGCTAGGAACTGTTAGGAAAGACTCCCCTTCATACCTCTGGCAGTGCTGACATCCATGCTACGGTGTAGTCATTTGAAACTGCTGGGACATCAGTCTTCACTGACACCTGGGGACACAGGAGATTCTTTAGGAGCAATGGGAGCAAACAGATCTTCAGTACTATTACAGGCATGGGGGACAGTATCTATCAAGATTTATCAGTTTGCATTCATTGGAGGTAATTAAAATGTTTCCATGGAGGTTCTTGGTAGCAGTAATTTTTGTGGCCTTAAAATGAAAGTTAGTTTGCCTGGGTCTCTGCATTGGAGGTGTAGGAAAGCAGTTGTTGGCATTAACAGGATTGGTTGTCTCCTCCCATGCAGGCTGAAAACCTGAAAATGCAGGGTCCCCAGTACCTAAGGCAGGTGCTGTGGTGTAAATCCTTCCCACATGTGCTGCAGAGTGAGGCAAGGAAACAGGACAGTCAGAAGACACTGGTACCATGGTTTCATTGTGTTGCAACACCCAGACATGACTGCGCAGCCTTGAGTTCTGACAGGAGAAATCTGCTTTCTTTCTCCTGCCTGTTGCAGGCATGCACAGAAAGCAATGAAATTTGGATTGTTTGCTGCCTCATTTCTACACTGGTGTGGAGGCGATGGCAGCAGGCCAAGCAGCCCAATTGCACACCTGGCAGGAGTCAGCTCCTGTCTCACAGTTACGTCCTGTGAGTTGTGTGATTCAGCAGAGATGCAGCTCTGCAAACTCTAGGTTTTATTATTTCAGATATGAAGATGACATTCTCACTGCTGCAGCACTTTATAACCAAGAGGGACTCTCATGAGCTTAAGAGCTTGGCCTTAAGCCTCTCTGTTGATTTGCTTGCAGAGGCTTGCCTTAATTCATCTGTACAGTTAACTGAGTTTTGCTGCATACAAAATATTTATGGCATGTAAATGTGTTACTAATCAGATCTACAGTTACACACTCTGATAAATATCAGGTTTCTGTTATGCCTGGTACATGGGGTACAATCAACTTCTGACAGGAATTTGTGGAGGTTGCTGTGCCTGGCAGGGAGCTTGGATGTAGCCTTGCCTTCAGTGGGAAGGTTTTTACCTCCATGTAGTTTTCTTCACACACAATTTCTCTTGAAGCCCAGGATGCATAGGAGCAGTACATGGGGTAGGTGTAGGTGACAGCTGCCCTCATGCTTGAAAATGAGGAGACCTTGATGTTCACAGTCAGTGAAAACAGCTCATCTGCCTGGGAAGAAAAACTGGCAATTCAGCAGATGGTGTGGAAGGTTCCAGGAGTGGCTGCATGGCACCGTGCAGCCCAGTGTTCTTTTTCTGAGAGCGTTTTATAATGATGAGAACAGCTTGAGAACTGCAGTAACAGCTCCTACAACATACCACCCTGTCTGAAATGGTTTGTATGCAGGGTCTTACTGAGCCAGGGACATTGTCTCAGCACTCACAGCCTTTGCCTCAGACCCTGTCTCAGCTCTGTTTTTGCCACACTATAAAGGAGCAGCCAGTCAAGGGCAGACCTGACCTACCTTACCATGAGATTCATGTTTCTCCTCTTTGTGACTCTGTGTGTCTCCACACAAAGAAAGTAGTGGAACTTTTGTTTTGATTTAAGTAGTTCAGACCTAATCTACAATGCTATTTAATGTTTAATACTAGACTAAGTCCAATAAAAAATATCCTTTTGGTTCTTCAGCTCCCCAGAAGCCACACACAAAGCCATGGACTGTCCTTCTATCTGACATAGATGTGTATTTTTCTACAGAAGAAGGCAAAACCTTTACAGAGAAATTTCCAGCCTGGAAACCCAGGTCATTGCACAGCACACTGTACACCCCCGTTCTTGTTAGCTAACTCTGCCTATAAAGTTTTACCATATTTTTTCTGTGGGGCTTCCAGGACCAACCAGACTAAACATGGACAAGCAATGAAGTTTCTACTCTGATTTGTTCTGGTTCTGGGTATATTTCATCTCAACTAACATTTAGAAATTAGAAATCCAGGCTACATTTTTACACATATTTTTGGAAGGGGTGAATCACCTTCTGGAGATGCCTGCTTCTCTCCATTGACTATTGTGGAAGAGCAAACAACTAGTTTAGACTAGACATTATCTTTCAGATGGCTAAAGTTACGTGAGGCAAATCTGGGTCTAATAAACGTGTGTGATCTATGTTCCTAGGCATGTGTTAAAAGGCACATTACCACACAAATTAAGCCAGGAAATGATCTGCCAGAATCACACTGCAAACATTGCTTTTTCAAGCAGATGCCTACTTCTTTCCAGAGAGGCTTTCAAGAAACTCTCTGGCAAATCAGCAGCTACAAGGATATGCTTGAGAACTGGCAGCTACTCAGCAGCATTAGGATAAGTGTCATTCCATGGAGAGAGGAAATCCCATGTCAGTCACACTGGGCAAACCTCACAGCAGAGAGCCATTGCCTATTCATTTCCACACTACACTCCCAACACTAGTTCCTTGAGTTCAGTATTCTCAAATCATGCCATTAGAATGCCATATACTATCTCAGTCTTGTGTTTTTGGAGGAGATGTACTGCCTGAGCTGCTTCCAAGGCCTGGAAGTGCCTGGGCCTTACCTCATTGGCCACGTGACAGCCGAGAGCCGAGGCGCGGAAGACGGGATTGCCCCACACGTCTTCTGACAGGACATAGCCACAGCGAGATGCTAATTTCTCATCCAGCAGAACAGGGCCAGAATGAGGATCTGCAGAAAAAGGGAAGGATATGTGGGATGTAAAGCTCAAGGCAAGTCCTGGGGCAGAGTGGTGCTGAGGCCCTCTCATGCAGCGTTTCTCCACGTGGGCTGGGTGCTCTCCAGTGACGTGTGCTGCTAAGGAGCTGGTGACACTGTGCTGGCATGTGTAGGACTGCATGAGACAGTTTGGCATGACTCAAGCTCACACACACCATGTGCACTTCAATGCCTGTTTCCTTGCATTGAGAAGCTTGTGCCATTGCCACTTTGAAGTGCTATTATGGAGAGTTTCTCTGAAGCGTCACCTACATTTCTCTCTCCTTGATTTTGGCCTCTGGAAAAGTTATGGGCTATTAAACCCATCTGTTTCTAAAAATCATCAAGTTGGGATAATCTGCTGCTCACTCTGCTCAAAGGATGTGGTCACAGACCTGTTTTGGGTGGGCACTTTTACATATTGATCAGGTTTTCTGCTTCTCTCTGTGTGCTGTGAGGCCTGTGGGGAAGCCAACAAGAGACAGGACAGGGACTGGCTGTGCTCAGCTCTTGATGATGGTAGAACTAATAACATCATATTTTGTTAATCATCTGCCCTCTGATTAAGGAACTATTTTAGTCTTGGGTTAGACACAAGAATCTGTACAAATAGATAGGGTTTAACTAGCTGCCACTGCAATTTCTAGATTTGTCTGTCATGCCTAAGTGTTGGTCAGTTCTAGAACTGCTGTTTCAGTAGATGGATGCCTGCAGGCAGGATAGGCTCAGGAGATAAGTGGGAATAATTTTGGAAGAAGAAGGAATAGCTTTTATGAGACCAGCTGATAGAGCTGGAAGAAACAAACAGCATTTTGTGCCTGAAGGCTGGTCTGTTTTTTCCAGCAGTATCAGTTACTCTCATAAATGCTATCCCTTCTGCCCACACCCTTTCCGTACTTGATTTTTTCAGTTCTGCCTCCAAATCAAATGAAAAAAAACTTAACCCAGAAAAGAGTGCACTGATCTCAAGAGGAATTAATTAGGTTTGGGGTGAAATCACATACTTTTTACAATCTGATGTGAACATTTTCTGGTTTTCATTTTGGTTCTGAAGATTTTTGTTTTCTGCAAAAAATGGAACCCCTTTGTCCAATCTGAATAGTGGTATTTAAATGCTGTTGTGGTGTTAAATAAAAAGGAACTAAAGATGGCCTCCAAAGTCCTTTAATTGCTGCAGCACTCACTCAGCTCTCATTGAGAGTGTGTTTTCTGAGTATTACCCAGCCTACACTGCTGTTGTCATTATGCTGTTCGGGACACATCCAATCTTTAACGTTGCCTTTGTTTTCCTTGCTAGACATGGGTAAGGGCTCAGCAGAGAAAAGAATGAAAGCCAAATGTCAGTCCTTGCTCCTCAGACCATCCTTTGTCCTTTCCCAGCCCCGTAGCAGCACAGGGCAGAGGGGGCTGTGGCTGTAGCTCTGCTCCTCTGCAGGCGTAGTGGCCAAATTGAGGAGGGAGAGGCTGGCTCAGGGTGACAAGGATGTGCTGCAGGGTCCTTGGGTGAGCTACCAGTTATCAATAGATGGCAGCAGCATCCACATCACAGACTCTGGGATCACTTAGGTGATTCCCCAGCTCCATGTTATTTGGGGCTGCCACTTGTAACTCACCATAGATTTCCAGCTGGAAGAACTTTCCCTGGAGCAAGAGTTTATTCAGTTTCATCCAAAAAATTCTGGAGTGGCAACTGCTCTCTACAAAACCTAGTGGGAGCACATATAGAGCTGATGAGTCAGTGGGACTGGAGGGCAGAGAAGAGGCACATTGTGTTATGAGCAAAATAACCGAGTTCTCATCCTTGCCTCTGTCCCCACTCTGCTTTTATCATGTTTCACCAACCTGGGGGAGCCATCCGCCTGCCTTGTCCCAGCCAGAACAGGAAGAAAAACAGCCAGATCCTGCAGTATAAGCACATGAACTAATAATAGGGAGAACAGAGAGAACAAATAAAATATCAAAATGGAAAATTAAGGAGGTGGAAACCAAAGTCTTGTTACCTGTGCAGCAAGTGACCCACAGCCTCCATGTGTCCCCAGAGACCTGTGCATGGGCAGCAAAGCCCTCCTCCCTGTGAAGTAAAGCAGACCCAGGTGTGCAGGTGGAACTTGGTCAGACCCAGGAGGAGGGGTACAGGTTTCCTTTCACAGACTGTGCTGTCTTCTCCAAACCTTTTGTGTGGACCAGGAGAGGCCAGTGGCTTCTGCTGTGGAAGGACACCTGGGTGGAATCCTGCAGTGCCCTCCAATGTTATCAGAGCTCACTCCCAGCAGGGGAGGCAGCTCCCTCTCTCTGGGAGGGCACAACACTCTCCTGCCAGATATTTGCAAGGTCAGAGGCTGCTGCTGAGCCTAATGTAATGAGTACAGCAGACTTGGTGCTTTCCATCAACCCCTGGGAAGTATTCTCATTTCTTACAAGCCAGTTGGGTAGCTCTAGCTTCAGGTCTTTAGAACACAAGAAACATTTCTCCAGAGGTATTTTAATTTGGTCTACACAGGAAATACATTTTTGTTTCTGTGAAATGTCTCAGTGACCCAGCCATGCCAGAGATAACAGCAGTACTTTGGCAGCAGCACGTTTTGCTTTTGTGGATCCAGTTAGGTTGCCCTTTGATTTGTTTGATTATCAGAGAGTGTTTTGGTGAAAACATCTTGTTTTCAGAAGTGCTGCAATATCTCTGTATCAGTCAGGCCATGTGCAGGTCTGTAAATGGCCAAGCATCTTGCCTGGGAAAGTCTTTGCTCATAATGGGAGTTGTTTCTCTGGGACTGCAAGTGACCCAGGAAAGAAAGGCTGAGAGGCTTGGAGAGCTAAAAATACAGCTTATGTGCCATGGATGAGCCAGGGCAGGGTGAGGAGTACAAGAGACTTAGGTTGACATTTTAGCCATTTCAACCCAGAGCTCAGTTTCCTTTTTGCCCCCATTTTGGGCCATTGACCAAACATTCTTACCTTACTTTGTTTCTGTGAAACAGACAGAGCTGTGCTGTAGAACAGATTGTTTTTGCTGTGCACTTCACACCACTGTGGGATAAACAAAATCCAGTGGGCACATCCACTCCCAGGACACAGTGCAATCGGTGTGGTCTCTCCCTGTCTCAGAAGACCTGTGCAGTAACAGCAGTACCCCCATCACTGCCCTGCCAGACAGGGTCACTTTGCACAGCAGCAGGGAACAGTGGCACACATCTTGTGTGGGTGCTCTGGAGTGGAGCCCCAGGGCTTTAGCAATCTCCTAATTAATGTCCTTTGGCCACAAGACCCTTTCTCATTCACTGGGAGCTGAAGTCCAGCTTCTGCCACAACTTCTCACGAGCCCATGCAGGACTGGCTGCATGATCCTGGCCCCATTAACTCTGCGTCCGAGTGACTCTTCATGGAATCCAGCTGGAGCTGGAATTCTGCTGGAAATGGCCGTACTCAGATACCACAGTGATGAGTGTGGTGTAACAATGAGATTTTGAATTTTGAGTGAAAACTTCAGTATATTTGGATAGCAAGCTGTTCCAATTTTGATAAGCCACTTCCAAGAGACGTGTAGCATCTCCCCGAGATACTGTGAGTCAGGGTCTGAGGGAGCCATGTTTGACAGAGCATGATCGCAATTTATTAATTAGCAGTCAACTGTCAGGGCAGGTACACAACTGCAATTAGCTGCCACAAGCAGTGAGACTGCATCTTTGGGCAGCTCATACTATCTTGATTACTGTGTTTCTGGCATTAATTTGGTTCTAAGTGTGGCAGAAGTGACTTTGGATGTGACATAGAAATTGTGGTCAGTGTGTAATAGCAAACTCTTGGCCTCGCTGTCAACCAAGCAAAGCAAAGCATGTCCAGGTCAAATGCTTTTGGCTTCCAAGGATCCCTTAAGTGCTGTGGAAAGCATTGTTAGCACTGGGCGTCTGGAAGCATCAGCTGCTTGTGGTCCCTAAAGTTCCTCTGGTACTCATTATAAAGGTAGGGAGGATAAGCCTATGTGTTCCAGGTTGTTTTATTTGTCTACTCAGTTTTTCTTGCTGTTTTGGCTGCAAAGGAGCACCCATCTTAATGTTCTTGCAGGGTAATAAACAGCTGCTGCATTTCAGCTTCAAGGTGATGGCATTCTGCGGTGGATAAAATGATTCATGGCCTGGGTTCTTTTGAGCTGAAAGGTACTGTTTGAATGTAATGTTTTGGTTTCTCTTTTTTTCCTGCATGGGTCTGGACCTGGGCTTTGTATTATATAATGTGTTAGAAGGTTTAAAACCAGCCACTTGGAGCAGCACCTCTCCCAGTGAGGCTTGTTTTCACTGGTGGAAAAAGGCTCCAGCCCTTTGAGTCATGGTGTTTGTGTCTGTATTTCTGTGGCACTGAAATCCTCAGGTTACATGAATACTACAGAAAAAGATTTTCAATTTTTTGTGTCCCAGGCCTTTTAATGGTAACTTTATTTCTACGATTGGTTAAAATGCAAGGAGGTTGGTTTTGGTGGGTTTTTTTGTTTGCTTGTTTTTGGTGGTTTTTTTCTTTGGTTTTTGGTTTTTTTCCCCACTATATCCTGTGTGTTGATCTGAAGTAAGCGTCATTGTTTGATACTTAGTCTGAGTGTGAGATATAGTAAAATGGCACCCATTACTGGACCAAAAAAACAAAGTAGTGAGCAATGGGAGAGGGAATGGGGCAAAGTTTTGTTTTAATGTATCGAAGGCAGATTCACAGAACCATAAAATCACAGAATGGTTTGGGTTGGAAAGGACCTTAAAGATCATCCAATTCCAATCCCTCTGCTATGGGCAGGGACACCTTCCCCTGGATCAGGTTTCCCAGGGCTCCATCCAACTTGGCCTTGAACAATTCCAGGGATGGGGCATCCACAACTTCTCTGAGCAACAGTCTTTGCTTATATAGAATCTTTGCTTATGCTTATAAGTTGGGAAAAGCCAATATAAGGTATCTCTGCCCTGCTCGTCCTCTTCCTACTGCAGGACTGGCAAACCTTAAATAGTGATAGAAATATTTTTGTCAGTGTTTCTAAACCTAGAAGTGGCTGCCCAAGAAGGTAGGATGTGGCTGTCAACTAGAGACAGACTCTAGAAAATCTTCAAGGAGATTCTAGAAGAGATGCTTCTCCATGGGAAAAAAATATGCCTTGGAGTAAGATGAGAATTAGATAAGCAGGTTGTGAGTTCAGAAGGTGATAAATGTGAATGGTATAAAGCTTTATCTCTGAGAAGTGTTTTCTCAGGGTGTCTGTGAGACAGAGATGTGCAAGTGGCCTCCACCTGCAGGGTAGCATTGCTATTCTGAAACAAGCTTGGTCACCTTGGCAGGAACATGAGCCTGAGCTCTGCTCCCACCCACATGCACCAGGAGCTTGTAAATGCATTCAAAAGGCTCTTGAATTCCCAGGGTAAAATAGCATAGAAAGATAGTTCTGGTTGGACTTCATACCATGGCACAAGATAACTTCAGAGACTGATGTCACTTCTCTGTTTGTCCTCATGTGCACATTCTTGTTTCAGAGGCTTGAGGCCTTACTCTTTTGTGCACATGCTGCAGGGGAAAATATACCTGTAAGGAACAACTATAGAAAAATCAGCGGAAAGAGGCAATTTCTTCCTATTCCCATGAGCAAGTAGTTGGTTATGCTCTGGACTATGAGAGTTTACATTCTTCATCTGTTATTATTGAAGTATTATTATTATTATTATTATTATTGTCTGTATAATGTGAATTTAGAAATTGCCCTTGTGTTTATGCCATTTTTATCTTTAAAACCTACTACACTCAAATGCATATGAATTCCAAAAAGCAACAGTTGCTATCATTGCATGCCACTAAGCCATTAAAGTGGTGGAAAAAGCACAAATAAGCAGACCTGTACCTTGATGGGCTTTTAATTTTTTTTTTTTAACATGCAATTGGTGTTAATTTCTCTGTGTCTGTAATGTTTGTGTTCACTATAATGGAACAATAGAACTTTGTTTTTGTTCTTTGTGTAAATTAAAAACATCTGTTCTCTTTATACGAAAAGTTGTTTTTTAAAAGAAGCTGGTCTGATCTAACTAAATACCAATGCTGTGTCCACAATGAGTTACTATTAATATTTGGGAAAGGCAACCATCCAAAGCAAGTGTAATGTCAAATCACTGGCGGGAGTGCATATTTATTGCTTGAAGTGACAGATAAAAATGCAGAGGTTACAAAAACAAAATTCTTGCAGATGACTAATGATGCATATATATGCCCCCAGTGCCCCATCACCACATTTGCAATTGGCAGAGTGTTCTCCACTGCCTCCTGCTCTCCAGGATTAATCATCAAGAGACTGGTAGCTTGGCACCCTCCCTGGAGGAGCGACACTGCTCCCACCTTCCCTCCGGCAGGCCCTGCACAGAGTGACCTTTGGGGTATGCTGGAATCGGATCCATCTATTTCACTTGTCTGACTTTTCCCCCACCTCTTTCTGGTATTTGATTGCATGGGTTTATTTTCTGCTGAAGGCACACGATTTTTTTTCTGTGCAGGTGGAGGAGGGGGACCATGCACTGCGTGTTTCTCTGGTGCCTGTGACACCTTCTGGTATGAAGGAGTTGGAATCCCAAGACTGGACTGTCATCTTATTCATCAGGAGTAGTCCTGCATTAAGCAGTCCTGAAGCAGCTATTTAGGAGGTTATTTCAGAGATAAAAAAAACCCCAACACTCTTTGTCACGATCTGCAGTAGCAGAACTGGGATCTGAGAGGTTCAGCACTCTCACTGCCCAGGTGACTGTGGAGCCTTGTTACTACTGAGCTATTGAGCCTTGTTACTATTGTTACTATTTGAGCATCTCATAGATGATGAAATTTTCCTCACAGGCAGATGTCTTCAGAAGGAAATACATCTAATTAACATTTCTTGATGAAGGGCCTGATTCAAGAAAATATCTCTGTTGAGTGCAGTAGTTAAGCTCTTGCTTAAATCTCATTTATTTCAGTAAGATTTAAACACAAGTAAACCCTTCCCAGACCCTCGGCATGCCAAGCTCAGATCTGTGTCTCACCCTGCTGCTACCTCTGGTGTCCTGTGCTGAGGGTGACATGCCTTTCACTGGCAGGAACCAAGGAAAAAGCTTGACTGTGTTAAAGAACTAGATATTTTGTTGATATGCTTATTGCAGTCAGTTCCACCATAGGTATTGGCCTATTATCAGCATAATTTCCTGGCTCGTTCTTAGGGTGACATATGTGAGTATGTCCTTCCCCTTTCCTGTTCTCTTGTAGAGGGGCCCTGTGATCCTTTCTTTCTCTTATCCTTTTCCCTGACTATCCCTAATACCTGTGTTATTCATCTCCATGTTTTTCCACAGCGTCTCTGCTCTCTCTGCAATGCCCTGTGGCATCCCCCATCCTGCTCCCCACAGGTACCTGCTCCAGTGGGCAGCCATCTCCCAAGGAGCTGTCAGCAGCCTGTTGGTGGTATTTCACCTCCATCTCAGATACCCATGTCTTCCTCCAGGATCCAGCTGAGCACAGAACTTGCTGAGTCACATTTTCACCACAAAAACACTCATGTGCTTCCCCAGAGTCACACAGTTATAGGCACAGCTTGGCCAGAGAGGATCAGACAGCTTTCACCCTGAAGCACATCCAGGAATGCTGGCAAGAAGTCGCTTTTATTTCCTATCTCAGGTTACCGCAACACGGGTTAGGACTACAAATCTTGGAATCCCTGGCAGGCTAATGCTGTACATCTGTCTAAGATGATGGCCAGCATGGACAGCCATGGGCCCATGACCAGTGTGAAGCACTTTGTTCCTTGCTGAGCAGCTGTTATTAACAGTGATCTGTGAGGTTTCTTCCCGATTTCACTCGGTGGCTTTCATGGCTGCTCTCTTCTCTGTGAGTTCTCCACACTTGCCCGTGTGGCCGTGGAGGTGATATACAGCTTGGCCTCGCTGGCTGATTCTTCTTGTCATGTTGCTGTCAGGGGGATGAATGTTTCCATCACTCTGATGAGCTGCAGCCCCTTTCATGCCTGAGGATGTAAAATCTAAATGGGAACAGTACTTGCTCAGAGGAACTCTTGCAGGGGATTAGTAGGGGATGTTTGCTGGGTAACTCGAGAATATCTATAACTCACCAGGCTCAGCCTCCCTGGGAGTGGAGGTCTGTTTGGGAAGATGATCTATGGGGTCACTGCCTCATATCACTGGTACCTTATGTGCTCTTTTTACCATCAGAAACTGGTGAATTAAATTAGTGCTGAGCTACAGGAATTGAGCCTTTGTGTTCCATGGCACCTGTCAGACTTCCCTTCCTCTCAGTAGGACCTGGTGCTCCTGGCCCACAGTGAAGGGTAGAGCAAGGTGCAGCTTTCTTTTGTTCTCTTGAGGGAAACAATTTTGATGCCGATCGCCCCCAGGTATCCAGGCTGACCTAGTGCTGACGATGCTGCTGTCACCTGCGGGCATGATATTTGTTTTGGTGTGGGTGTGGAACAGCAGCCTAGCCGGGTGGATGTCTTTCCAAAAGCAGTGCTCAGAGTGGTAGTTGCCCAGCCGTTCCCAAGCCCCTAGAGCCCGCTGTCCCTGTCTGTTCCCATTAGGTGTCTCCCTTCCCCTCCGCACGGTCCGTGCGGGAGCGATGCTCCCTCAGCTCCGGCATCGGCACCGCGGCCGCCGCCAGTTTCTGGCTCAGAGCACGCTGATGGATGTTTTGCCGGGATTTTTGCTCAGGAAATTTCCTTGCCAAGGGAAGGGAGATGCATCCTGCTGCCGGCACCGCTGTCAGGGCAGTGTGCACCCTTTTCCAGCCTCTCTGGGCCGCACAGTGGTCCCTGGGGCTCTTGGGGTTCTTGGTCCATGTCTGTTCGGGGCAGACAACATCCCTGCTCTGGACAGGTGTCCCAGCAGGCAGGGACAAACAGCACTGATGGTCACAGAATCACAGAATGGTTTGGGTTAGAAGGGACCTTAAAGATCATCTTCTTTCATCCCCTGCCATGGGGTAGGACACCTTCCACTAGACCAGGTTGCTCAAACCCTGTAAAACCTTAAACACCCCCAGGGATAGGGCATCCACAGCGTCTCTGGGTAACCTGTTGCAGTGCCTCACCCCCCTCAAAGAAAAGAATTTATTTCTAGTATCTAATCTGAGTCTCTCCTCTTTTAGTTTAAAACCATTCTCCCTTGCCCTATCACTATCTGCCAGTGTAAAATTTGCTTTCCCTCTATTTTATAAGTAGTTTAAGTAGTTAAGTTTCCCCTTTAAGAACTGGAAGGCTACTAGGACATCTCTGTTTGGAGACATTTCTGCTTAGAGATCTCACCCTTAGAGATCTCTGTTCCAGGTCTCTCAGCCTGTCTTCACAGGAGAGGTGCTCTAGCATCACCTATGTGGCCCCCTCTGGCCCCTCTCTAATACATCTATATTCTTCCTGCGCTGGGGATCCCAGAGCTGGATGCAGCACTGCAGGTGAGGTCTCATGAGAGCAGCATCATGGGGCAGAATCCCCTCCCTGGACTTGGAGCCCAAAATGCTTTGGATGTAGCCCAGACGTATTGGCTTTCTGGGCTGCAAGGGCACTCTTGTGTTGTGTCAAGCTTTTTGTCCACCAGGCCCCCCACAGATAGAAAGCTGTATCTGTGTTGTATCCAAACAACTCTGCAGCTTCATTCAGCACACCTACATGGAGTTTCAGGCTGAACCCAGATTTCCTGGTGTCAGGAGAGCCGGCCAGTAAGGTGGAGGGAGGCTTGGAGAAGGGCTTTGCCCAGTCACAGGTACTGTGAGGTGCTGCACAGGTGCTGCCCCTGTTTGGGGTCTGGGATGTTCCCCTGTGTTACCAGTGTGTGAAGTAAACACATGCAAAGAAGGATGCACAATAGCAAGCTATGCACAAACATGCCTACCCCCCTTCCTGAATCCTAACATGAAATCATGATAATGATCTGGAGATTTTCTGTGGTGAGAAAAAGGCCCTTTTTGGCAATGGGGTAGCTGGGAGACTTTTGCCTCTCTTTCTGCAGGTGATTTCTGATCCTACCTCTGCTCTTATAAGTTTGGCTCCTGTGTAGTCCTTGTGACATCCCATGGAGCTGTCTAAAATTATTCAAGTTTTGTGCGTCTTGACACTGGACATGAATTTCTGCTGATCTAATATTATTTGGTACTCAAAATACAGCAGGTTGTGAAGGCAAAGGCAATACAGCACCCTGCATGCTGCGGCCTTCACAGAGATCATCCAGTCACTGCCGTGGCTTCTCCTCATCTGAAATCACCTTGCAAGGGGATTTTTGTGGCACTAAAAGTTTTATAGCTGATTGCATATTTTATTCACATGCAACACTGAAGTGCCATCAGTGGCACTCCTGCAGCATATGAGTTTAGGTCATCTTGTCACCATTTTGTAGAGAGAAGGACTTAAGCTTGAGCCTAAAACATCATGCTAAGATTTAAATGCCAGAGCAGAATGTCTTTACAGAAGTATGTTTAAAATTTTTATTTTTGTTTTAATTTATTTATTAATTCTGGGCATGAGCTCCTGTTGTTGGCAGTGATGTTAGTTCAGCTGTCTCACAAACAGAGTTTTGCCCCAGATGCAACTGCATCTACAATCTGTGGCATAGGCTGACTTATTTAAACAACACGTAGCATCTGGTCTCTGTGGCTTGGGCCACTTACTGAAGGTCACACAGCAGAGACTGGGAAACAGCCCAGCTCTGCTGCCTCTGATCTCTGCACTCGAATGTTTGCAATGCTTCCTCAACCACAGAACAGCACTAATGTCCACAGGCAAGAGAGGTGCTGTAGCCAACATGGGAGATGTGGAATTCAAGGTGGCTGAAAATCTGTTTGGGCTTGGAGGTGAGTGGTTGATGAGCTGGAGTCTGGCTGGTGGTCAGTGCTGAGTGGCAGCTCTCAGCTGTGTTACTGGCAGGGATGGTGTCAAACACCTTCACCACTGCCCCGGGTGATGGCCTGGCAGGCCCCTCTGTGGATAATGCCAACTGGGGGGAGCTCTGAGTGCTCTGGAGGTTTGACTGCTATCCAGAGAGACTTGACAAGCTGGGGAAACAGGCCTACAGGAACCTCAGAGAGCTCAACAAAAAGGAATGTGAGGTCCTGAACCTGGGATGGAGCAAACCCATGCACTGCTGCTGGCTGGGGAGTGATTGAGTGCTGGAAAGGAGCCTTGCAACAAAGGACGTAGGTAGGGGTCCTGGTGGACACCAAATGGGGCAGAAGTCCCCAGTGGGCCCCTGTGCCATGAGGCCACTGTCCCCCAGGCTGTATCAGCCAAAGCATAGCCAGCAGGCTGAGGGAAATGGTGATTCCTCCTGACTGTCGGGTGCTGGGCTACTGTGCTCAGTTTGGCTCCCTGGTACAGTCGTGACATGGACATCCTAAATGAGTTCCACCAAGGCCAAGCTGGCTGGGGGCTGCAGCACATGAGGAAATAGGAGGAGAGGCTGAGAGATCTGGTGTGTCTCAGCATGAGGAGCATCTACTCACTGTTGTGTCCAGCTGCCTAAGGGAGGATTGCAGAGAAGATAGAACTGAACTTTCTCAGATGTTCATAGCAAAAGAACAGAAGGTAATAGTCACAATCTGCAGCAAGGGAAATCCTGACTGAATATAAGGAAAAACCATTCACAATCAGTGGTTAACCACTGGCATGATTGCCCACAGAGGCTGTGCAACCTCCACCCCTGAAGATTTTCAAAACATGACTGAACAAAGCCCAGAGCAATCTGATCTAATTTTGAAGTTCTGAGTACAAGTTTTGACCAGATGACTCCAGAGGTCTCTTTCAACCTCATTTATTCCATGACTTGACAATCACTGGATACCTTTAGTACAATTCCTGTTGTATTCCTGGGTGAACTGAATAGAACCCTTTGTCAGTATTGTTTTCATAGGCACACCTTTCATAACCACCACATATATCACAAAAGAGAAAAAAGAAGTCCAACACTGAGAGGAAAAAATTAAAGCAAAACAATATTCAAGAGCTACACAAAACCTCCAGTGTCTCAAAGCTGCTGGTTGTTGCTAGTGTTGGCATGAGAGGAAGTATAAAGTGGATTAAGTGCAAGGACGAATAATCTGAGGCATCCTGCTAGCAGATTCTCCTGTCATCCTCCTGCCTCCCAACATGATGGTGATCCAAGCAGTGCAGAGTCTTGGATGAGGCTCCAAGAGCTGAATCACTTTGACTGCCCTCCCTCCCCTGCAATGATCACACTTAGAAAACAGACGTGACTGAGAGAGGCTCGGGCCCAGTTTCTAAAGGAAAGTCACTTTTCAGCATAGCCCTCATGGAACAGTATTGCTTAGTTTTGTCACTTAACAACCTAATGGCCTGATGAGGCCACTTGTCAAGCCACTTGTCAAGCTGAGTTTCCTTCCTCAGGCTAGAGGAAGGTGAATTTAGAAAGCTCTTGTTGCTGCAAAAAGGTGAGGGTAGCCTTGAGATGGGATCTGTCCCTTCATGGCCGTCCTCCCCTGTGGCCCCAGTCATATTTAATGAAGGAGATGCAATGAAGTGACAAACGTATCTTCGTGCTGCCAGAAAAGTGCATTGATAATGTAATTTCTAGATGATATAAAACCTTTTGTATTTGAAGAGTATTAAGGCTCCAAAGTGAAACTCTCATTAATGTCACAATAACTCTGTCCTCTCATTATTATGGATGAGGACATGGGGTTCTGTGTACATGGGAAATGGACTCCAGGCTTGATCAGTCATGTAACACAGCAAATGGTCAGTGAATTGTGTGAAGTCTTTGGGCACATCTACATTGGTTTCTTAAACCATCTGGATATCCAAGGCACTTGCACACTTCTGCCACGGGCAAACTTGTGCAGTGCAGTCTGAGAGTTAGCATAGGCAGGCAGGAGATCTGCAGTCAGAGACAAGAGTGTTTGATGAGATTAAGACAACCAGAGAAAGTATAAGTTTGCAGGTGTAAATGTCTTTCTGTGCTTGCTTCCTAGCACTACTCATCCCTGAGCCTTAAACCTCATTCTTAGCTTTGCTCACATCTTCCTTGGCCTGTGCCTTCTCACCAGTTTGTCAGGGTCTCACCAAACCCTTGCCTGCTCCCCTTCCACAGCATGTTCCTGCCCAGGGTGCTCTGCATTGATCCTACTCCCGCCCATCCCTGGCATTTCCCCATCCTGTTTTTGAATGTGGTTAAATCATCTTCTTGACTTAGGGGCTTTCCCTGTATTCTGCATTGCTCTTCTGGTGCCTGACCTCATTTTGCCTTCATTTTTACCACTGACTTCAGAC
Source organism: Onychostruthus taczanowskii (assembly GCF_017590055.1). Lineage (NCBI taxonomy): Eukaryota > Metazoa > Chordata > Aves > Passeriformes > Passeridae > Onychostruthus > Onychostruthus taczanowskii. The sequence goes on from NW_024497629.1 coordinate 4,051,348, forward strand.
TGACAAAACTAGTAGGCAGATCCATTTTGTTACAGTAAAGGTGTTTTTCTTGCACTGCATATCAGAGAAACACTTTGGTGTGCTGTTATGCCAATCCTTGGTGTGCTGAAGTGTGTTCTCCTATTGCCTTGAGCTGATGAGTGAGGTGGGATTGGGCTCCTGAGTTGTGTGGAACAGTCCAGAGCCTGTGCAGGACTGATGTTAAAGCACAAATGAAAGCAGCAATTTGCCAGCAGTGTTCTTTGTGTTGCTGTTGTGCCCCAGACAGTTGTGCTGCTGAAAGGCCAAAAGTGGCATACGTGAAAAATAAAAGACCAATAAATAGAGGTTAAGGGGACTATTCAGTATTCTGTAACCTAAGCAGTAAACACTGGGAAAAAAAGGGTGCAGGCTTTACTGGGATGAACCCTAGAAATCAGTGATGTGGTACAACCTGGGAAAAATTTGTGGAAGCAGCCATGCCTAAAGCTGGAATTAATACTTGCTCAGTCAAGGTTGTCTTTACTTGGACTTAGTATCATACTGAATCTAAGATCTGCATCAAAACTCTTTCAGCTGTGTTGGCCAGACTGAGAACTTGCTAATCTTGTTTTCTGCCTTGCACCTCTGGAGTTCACCTTTTGTTCTTCGAGGTGGTTTTCCTTTACATTTACACAATTTGAAACCAAACAAAACAAACTAACAAAAACCAGCATAACCCAAAATTTCAGAGCAATTTTTTGAGGAGCTTGAGAATATTGTCTCTTCTGGTGTAAGCCCACATGAAGCTGTACTAGTTCAGTAGTTCACTTGGTGAGGGAGAAATCACTATAATGACTGGCCATGTTCCCCCGTTCCTTGAATTTGGACAGCTTCAGGCAATGCAGGCAGTTGTCAGCTACCTGGGTAGCAAGAACAGTTTCAAGAAGCAATTATAATAATTTGTCTCTCCTCTCACCTAGAGGAACTGAGCTGCTGCTGCCTCCTGCCTCTCTGTTTTGAAAGCCCTTGGCCTTTTCTTGGGCATCACCATTTTGAAGTCCTGCTCATTACACGCATGCCAAGTAATGCCACTTTAAAAAGCCAAGACTTCAGAAGGACTGCTCGTGTACTTTGACTTCTGTGTGTTTACAAACCAAAGTTTTACCTTGGGTTACCACCACAGAGATTGATGGGAAATCTGCTCAGAGGGTAAAAAAAATAATGGAGTGTATGTGTAGCAGGATTTAATTCCAGGCTTAAATTATATAAACACTCCTATAATAAGCATCTTTGGCAAAATCCATAGCCCAGCTGTGCCACTTTTCTTGCAGTACTTCTATTCCTGGATCCATTTTGCCCAGCTGTAGGAAATTTCTTGAAGTGCCTAAGTAAGCATCTCCTCAGGTCGTGCTCCCCCAGCAGCCAACAGACAGAGGTCAGCTTCTCCAGACATCCTGTCCAGTCTTAGCTCTGCTCTGGAAGCGGAGATGAAGCCAGCCTTTCTTCCAGGACCCTACTGGGAATAATAGTGACTGGACTCCAAACTAGCCTCAGTTATATCCCTAAAGCTGGGGGATGGAGGGGATACCCTCAGCTCTTAATGTCTAAGAACCACCTGTGAGTTTATTTCTCAAGTCTTTGTACCCGAGGCTGTGGAGGGTGACGGAGCTGGCCCTGCTGTGCCCAGAGCAGGAGCTGTGAGATCAGAGGACCTGTGAGATCAGAGTCTGAGCATCCACACCTGCAGAGCTCTCTGCTACACGGACCAGTTGTTTGCAGTGGAGAATCATGTATCACGCAGCAAGTCCAAAAAGACAAAAATCTCGCCCTTCAGGAATTATTTTCTGGCTAAGGAAAACAGCAGATAACATGGATCCATGACAAAAAAACCCTGTAGAAAATAACCTCAAGAGTTAAATCTGATGAATATAGAATAGTGCACAAACTATAACTATAGAACTATAACTCAGGATATTCACTATGTCCACTAAATCTCTCTCACACAGCATTTTAAAAGACCAACATTTTTAAAGTAATCTTTCCCCAGCTATTCTGTAGTAATGAATATTTACATAATAAGTTATTTTAAAAGATATATGCATAACATACTTCTTTGAAGATATGCATTGGATAACTTGGAATAAATCCTACCTCATTTAATACAGATTTTCTGAGATGTGTAGAAAAATGAGAGTCTTGAAAAACCTGGAAAGAATTCACATCTGATGAAAAAGAAAATATTGTATGTGATTAAATTTTCCAACCAGCTTTAATAAATACACTGATATTTAAACCAGAGCAAAACAGAACAGTGAGATATGTCAACATTTTTCAAGTCTTCTAATCATTTTTCAGAACATGAATACTGAAAAGCTATATCCAATTATCATTACTCCTTTTTCTTCTATAAATGGCTGTAAAGTAATTGAGAAGGTAAGAGGGTATTGGAACATGCTGCTAAAAGTTACTAGAACACCTAAAGCCTCTGAACCATGAACAAAATAAATGGGAATCACTGTAATTATCAAGTTATTTGAAGTAAACTAAACACAGTAAAAAAATTATTTTTTTTATAGAAGGGAAGTGAAAAGTAAAAAATAACATTTTTTATATGAGATTGCAGTTCATTAATAAGACCTGCAATTCTTTTGCCTCTTAAGTCCTTATCACATGTAAAGTACTCTAACACTTTTAGTTTTTAGAGTCCTTTTTTTCTGTGTGTGCCTTTCAACATTTCAATGTATCTCCTACACGTAAAATTCAGTCCTTCATGGTGAATGAAACTTTCAAAGATGCAATACCTGAAGTTCTGGAAATATTTCATTATCTATCTCAGAACACTCTTTCTAGCCTGCCACTCGTACTTTCAAAATTTAAACAGAGCTGAAATAAGGAAACTAAAGCAAAACAGAAAAGAAACTGTAACTTGAGTCTGTTCAGCTGCAGCACAGCCTGTCTGTGAGAGAAGATCTGAACACTAATCTCATTGTTGATTTACATCAGATTCCTTTAACTTTTGTCTGAGTCTTTACTGAGGCTGTTCAAATCAGTTTGTAAATGTAGATTGAAGGAGCAATTTATACCATTATCTTGACAGGCAGCTCAATCAGGATAATTCATTGAAAATATCTATTTAGAACTCATCATGGAGACAGAGCATTTAATGCTTCCCTTTTTCAAAAAAGTAAGGATGATTTGCTAAGGAAATGGGGAATTGAAACACTTTAAAAAAAATAAAATTACTTTCTAGAAAACAGATGTACTTAAGCTCTTATTAGCTCTCTTTACATTGATGTGATAATGCACAACGCTTTCCAAGTCATGAAGGAGCCTTAACCTATAAAAATTACTTGCAAATTGTATAATCCAAATTTTAATGAATAAATGTTTACCAAGTTATGGTAAGGGAAACAATGTCCACATTAACAGAAATTTATTACGTTAAAACACAGGTCCCTATTCAGCAAATCAATTTAACACGTAGCTAGTAGATGAACAATTAAATTAAATCTATAAGGAACTCTGTTGTTGATGTGAAGTTCAGACATTTAAACTAGGAATCTTTCCAGCAATTAATGAGTGAGGTGCTCAATTTCCCACATGCTTCAAATTTAGGATAGGAAGGCAGCTTATCTGAACTGGCTCTTACCTATTGAGGGATAGATTTTTTTTCCTGATAATTGTACTGCTCACGAGGCCTTATTTGCAATTCTTAGGTGTACCTTCTCGCCAGTTTGCAAGCCCAGGAAGGGCCAGCAGGCTCACAGACTCTGAGAGCACAGCAGGATGCAGACTTGGCCAGGTTTTGAAGCTGCTCCCTGGTCAGAATCTGAGGGGCTGGCAGTGAGGTGCAGGAAGGATTCTTATGAAAGATGCTTGTGAAGAGCAGAAAGCTGCTACAAGGGGCTTCTCTGTATTGGTATGGAAGTGAAACCCTGATTGCTTGGGAGACCTTGCCTAAAAACCCATAATGTGCCCAAATGTTTTTTTCAAACAAAAGTCCTATGAAAGAGTTAATATGTCGTAATTTCACTGACAAAACAAAGGCACAGACAATGTTTCTTCTTAGTATCACAGAGGCAGCCAAAAGACTCCTCTCTGGTTATGTATTGCTTATTCTTTTCTTGAGGAGTTATTAAAATATTTATATCTCATAATAAAGAGATATCTATGCAATATCCAGATATGATAGGGAAGAAAATGGGAGCAAAATGTATGGGTTGGAAACTGCCATTTCAGTAAAAGCATCTTAATTTTTTTGCTTTGAATGTAAAAACAGTGAAAAAAAACTAATGAAAAAGGGAAGGCACATAAAAAAGAAGATATTTTTTATTAGTTATGAGAGCAGACTTTTTTGTAAATGCATGAACAAATGGATAGATGGAGGAAACAGTGGATTTTGGGTGGCAAGGGGCTCTCCTTTTGTCCAGTGGTATACCTGACTCCAGCAGAGTTGCCTGGGATGCCCAAAATGCCATTAAGTCTGCAAGTCTAATCTACTTTTTGAGGAAATTTTAAGCAGATAAGAGCTGTTTAAGCCTTTTCAATTTGAAGGGATGCAATACAGCACAGAATGAAAATGGTACATTTTCCAAAGGGTGAGATGCAATTACAAAGTTGCACAGCAGCTCTGGAGAATAAATACAAGCGTTTCAGGCTGATAAGCATCGGGGCACAAACTGAGTATGAAGATAATTTATATTTGTTTTTCTTTGGCTATTATGAACTTTGATGATTTTCATCCCAATTTAATAGCATGATAAATCATTTTCATGAACGTCATGCACTTTAATTGCTTCCTTGTTAAAATGTGAGCTAATTGTCCTTGGTCTTCAGGGAAAATAAAATACTGTTCTGAGCAACCCGAATCTCTTAAGTTCAACGAAGTTGCCTGAAAGTGCAAATGTCAGAACAGCCTGCCGTCGTGTTCCTCGCGGGAAGAGATAAAATCGGAGCGCACTGCTGTGTGCTCGTCCTTGCTGCTGGATGAAGGTCTGTGGCTGAGGGAATTACAGAGCTAAGTCTTGCCTCTGATCTCCTCGGCCTTTTCAGACTGTACCACTGGCTAACACCAAAATCCCACTGGCCTGGGCAAGCCTGGACACCTGCACTGGACATGGCAGTGCTGCCCTCACGCAGACTTTTTGTATGGAAAGAGCTTTGCTGCTCAAAAACCCCTATGCCTGCTCCTTGGGAATGGCACCAAAGAATACCTTATAAATGAAGTATGCTTCCCATTAGGGATTACAGCATCATTTGATCAAAGTCCACTGGAAATAGCTCTTGGCAGCACAGACGTTCTCTGTAACTCTTCACTGGCTTGAGTCTGATTGGCAAAGCTGGAAAAAGCAATGCTGACTGGAAGGCTAGAGGAGACAAGGACATGACAGGGGTTCTATTGTTGTTTTTGTTGTCTTTCTCCTTGGTTAAGGAATGCCTGTGTGAAATTGGTTTTATGGATGCAAAGAAAATATTGGCAATGGCTTTATTCTTCTGTGGAGCTGATCGTGCCCTACACACTGGCTTAACTTGTAAAAGTAATGCAATACAGGCATCGCTTGAAATTAAACAATTTTTTGGCAACTCTGGTGAAATATATTGTCATCGGCTGCAGAGTACCGACACACTTGATAGAGTTAAAGAATGTTTGGAAGACTTCAAGCTCTCTCTGGTTTGAGTTTAACGAAATCTGGGCAATCAAAATGTCTACCTGGCAGCTCACAAGAGGCACTCCATGTTCATTATTTTGTAGTTAAGCTATCTATCTGCCCTGATCTTCAAGGATACAATTTGTATACATTTTAAAATAATCTATTTCCATTGTAAATTACCCATAAATTAGATACAGACATTTAGGCACCTCTGAGGGGTTTTTCAATCTCTATTTTGGTATTAGGGATACATGTTGCTGAGTTTTGTACATTGGTTCCTCTCTGGAGAAGATCCGTGTTTGCAGCTGGGAGAAAAATACACCCCACCACTGCCTCTTCTTCCCATTCTATGGGCCATAAATCATAACCTTTAAAAAGATGAAATACTGGTGCAGTGCTGTTTTTTATGGCTTTTGTTTGAAGACTGCAGAGCATCTGACAAATGTAAATTGATCCTGACAAAACCTCAGTGAGTTATTATAGAGCTAAACCTGTCCTTCACAGAGATGACAAAACATAAGTAATATGATTTATAAAACCCTCCATACCCCAAATAGGTTGTGAGCATATTCCTAGTTAAACATGTTTGAGTCAGTTTTCCTGCTGCACGTAAATCTACAATGCCTTTAAGAAAAAAAGGCAGAGATAGATAAAGGAGCAGGTCCTTTTTTTCCTGCCATATTGTGCCTCAGTGTTTACACTTCAATGCAAGAAAATTAAGGACTAGTTCACTGTATTCCTTTGACTTTGTCTTGATCCCAAGTTCTGGTACCCAGATAATGTGGACACCGAGATGAGTACCCATTTGTTTTACACTGTCAATGGAGGGAGAAGAACAAAGTTCTCCTCCCAGCTTACTCCCCATATGTGAAAATTGTCCCGTTGTTAATGTATGTGCAATTCTATTAAAAAAACCAATAAAAAACCCTGTAAAAATAGGGTTTGTACACAGCAAGAGAGAATGGAGGATAGCAGTGCTTTCCTGCTAAAGTAGGTCCTAGATTCCTCTGAGCGGTCTTCAGGCCTTTCTCACCCGTTTTCTCTCCAGACACACATGTTCCAGTTCATTTTACTTTTATTTCCTTTTTGTGAGTGTAATGTGCAGATTACACAGCTGTCTTTTTGGTTATTAAATGGGTTTTTATAGTTTAAATTTATCTCATGTCTGTGCATATAATGGTCCCAACATGTTTATGACAGGTTATGTCATTGGTTCCCTTCTTAGTGAAACTAACAAAGCTTCTCCATTAGTTTAAGAGGCCTGGGAATTTTGTGCATCCTGTTCTTGTTGCTGTATGTCAGTGCTGGGCGAATTGCCATTATACCTCGGTGCACAGTTCACTGGTTAGGAACATGTGAGTGTGTCTCCCTCTAATGTGTGGCTCCAACAACAACCTGCTCATTCCCCAAAGCCAGCAAAAGCAATCTTGCCAATTCTTGAGATTTTATTGTGAGTCCCTTGACATTTGGTGTGTGCCTTAAAAAACACAGCTCCTGGAGTTAAGATGACTACATAAGAACCTCAGCTTTCATTTGAAAAATAGCATAAAATAACATATTCTGAGCCTTCCTGTTGTGGAAGTGTTTGGAAGTAGACCCCAGTGGTTAAAAAAACCTCTAGACAGCAAATGCAATCAACCCCTAATGTGTCATTAAAATCATATATTGCAGTGTGATTTTTAGCTAAAGACAAGTTCATGAGCATGGGAACCTGTCTGCAACTTTTGGATGGCTCGAGCTGGCAGAGATGCTGTTCCTGTTCAAGTGCTGGGCTTTTGTACTTTTGATGCTGGAATTCCCATGATTTTTCCCCATGACAAATATAGTGCTGATCTGTGTGCTGCTCAGGATTTGACTCATCTGCAGCCAGCAGCCTGGGGCTGTTTGGAGCTGAAACTCAGGTATGCTGTATTTAGTCAAGGACAACTCTGCTTTAGTTCACTCTCCTGGAAGAAAGATCAGACCTGAGCAGGTGCTAAGCAAATTCCTCCCTGGTTACATCTCCATGGTTCTGAGAGCCCTCAACCCCTTTGGCCTTGGCTCCAGAAGCCACACAGCTTCTGGATATGTGTGCTAATATGCTAATAATTATTAGCATATCAGCACACTTATTAGCATTATTAGCATATGTGTGCTAATATGCTAATAATATGCTAATATTGCTAATATTGCTGTGCTCTCTGTTTGCCAGTGTGGTAGTTCATTTGGGCATCCTGCTACACTAGCACAGATACAACTCCCAGACAGGAGCAGTTTGGACTTTGGGGTGAATGCACTGGCCTGTTCACACCACTGTAAGGAGAGTTATGCTAGCAGTGCTTGGGGAATCACTTCTTAATGCCCAATTGCCCAAAAGACACCCTGTGTCACCAAAGCTGTGCTTTCCAGCCCCTGTGCTCACATATGTTTGACAACTATTGTGCTCATGTGTGTGTGAAAATGGAGCATCCCAAGCTGGATTTACATTTTATATGTTAGGCTTTTAAATATTTGTCCATGCATGTATCTAAAAGCACCCTCTTCATTGGACTGGACTTTCTAAAGGTCACAGTCCTTTCCATCAGAAATTGACTTGTAGCAACTTCAGCACTGGTTTGATGATACTCACTGCTTGAGATATCGATAGTCTTCTGCCTTTTCCCATCTATTTCCTCCTTGGGTTGAGCCAACCCCTGTGGTCCCATATGGGCAAATTTGGCAGGTGCAGGGGGTGGATAACAAGCTCTGTAATATATTTTTCCAAGTGTGTCATCTGGCTTATAGGAGAACTCTGGCTTAGCTGTACTGCCAGTACTGGAATGACTCTGGAGCTGTCTCCCAGTCAAATGGTCATAGAGCTGGCTGGCTTGCTTTGTTTTCCTGGACAGCGTATTGTCTCCCTTAAAAAAAGAAAAAATTAAAAAAAAATATATTCCCCTTTCACTGTGAGAAATATGGTCCATATGAAACATCTGACATTAAACTCCTGTTTTAGATTCCTTCTGCAATCTGTGTACTAAGTCTATTAAGATAAAGGAAAGTTTTATTCCAGTGTCCATATATGTTTGTGTTATAGCTGGGAGAGGAATTATAGGAACTACCTGTGTCTCTGTTTCTGAAATCCAAATCTCAGCTCTGAAAATGAATGCAGAATTCTTTGCTTGCAAAACCACAGCTGTGGTTAATGACCATAATGGAGATGAAGCAGCACATTTTCTTGCAAACATTAATAACTCCTGTGCACATTGTCCGCATTTTGCAACCACATTTTCAAACCACAGCATGTTTTTCAGAGGACAGCTGCTTCAGAGGAAAGCCTTTCTTGCTACCAAGTGCTGGCACTTGGTTGCAAAGGTCTGCTCTCGATTTAAAGAGTAGAAATACAACAGGACTGGTGGCCCAGCACTCGAAAAATCAACAACTAAATAAATCTGCTAGCTATTATTGATCTTCATTTCCCCCCAAATGGTATCAAAATTCAGCATTCCTCAGGCTGAAGGGAATGAGGAGTTCATTTTTGAGTACTTGCCATAGTGCATATGTCAGTACTTGCCACTGACTTTCCCCCATTGCAGCCATCTGCAGCCCTCCTGAGCAAAATCATGTGCAGCATTGTGTTTAATGTTCCTGAAAGAAAAGGGAACATGTAATAATTATTTTAAAATAAACACCAAAGGGACAAGTACTGTGTTCTTTGGCTTAATTCATACACGGATGAAATCATTTCTCTAAGCAGTCCTGCCAATGTCTTGTTTCAAAGTCTGAGCCTTGAAGGAGGGCTGCAATCACTGAATGAAGTGTTGGCTATCCCTCCCTCCTCCCTCCCTGCTCCCAGCTCCACGGCAGCCCAGCAAGCTCAGCCACTGCTGCACCATGTCCAGGGACAGGAGGCATGGAATACCTGCTCAGGACAAGAGTATAGCACAGGCATTTAATGTGAGCAAGAGCCCAGGTGCCCTGTGGCAGGCAGCTCAGGTGCCCTGGCACTAGGTGCCCACTTCACCTCAGCATGGAGCAAACCCAAGTCCTAATGGCTCTGTCCATTATGGCCACAATGCCTCCAAGAACTTGGGATCAGCCTGGTCCCCGTGGTGGGGTGGGGATGGGTGGGTTCCCCCGTGGGTGCCACATGTGCTGCTCTCCCTCCTGACACTGGAGTGCTGTGGCTGTGGCACTGGGGCTCTGCTGCAGGGAGGTGCAGCTACTGCTGTGTCCAGCTCCAGTGTGTGGGCTCCAGCTCCTGGTGTGGGCAATATTAGAAAACTCTGCAGGCTTAAAATTTGTTGTGTCTGTATTAGATAAGAGTGCTTGCTCTCTCTTTCTATCTCTCATACTCTCCTCCTCCCAATCCATCTCCCTCTATTTGCAACGTTTGGTGGCAGTGGTACAGAGAAGGGGCCCAAATTTAACATGTGGCTTAGCCCATCCTGAAAATCCCACTGCTCTGCCTGGCTTTCAGTCCACAAGAAAAGGGGGCCATTAGGCTGAACATATGAAGATGGTGGGATACCCATGGGTTATTCATGATCACCTGAGGTCAGGTGTGGTGAAATCCAGAGCAATGTCTAGCTCACATGCATTTCAAATATATTTTTGCTTTTTTTTAAATACCTGATGGGCACAGAAAGAATTGGCACTTGTGTGATGGTGTAAAGCCATAGAAGTTGGGGCACGATGACCTCTGCAGTGTCATGGCCAGAGCTGTGCTCCTCTGCTACCAACATGCAAGGACACAGGACCAGGGACTTGGCAAGGCCATTTACCACCTCTTGGCAACCACTGTCCAGTTTAATTTTTAATTACCTTGAAGGACAATCTCAAGATATTACCAATGCCCTCAGAGGGAGTTGCATCAGTCTGTATTCAGAAATCACAGTGAAAACTCAAACTTTGCTTTGGCATTCATTCTGAGGAACATTTTAAAACTTTAATATGACTGAGATGAGACCCTGTAACGGACCTGTGTTTTGTTTTTAATTTCCAAACCATTATTTGATTTCTCTGAAATGCTGCCTATCTTGTCAAACAGAGCATGATACTGACACTTTATTTATTGTTTATAGGAAAATCTGCAAACCCTTCTTCCAGCCAGGACTCCATAATTCCCACTTAGTGACAACTGAAACAAGTGGGCTTCATCTTGTCTGCACGAAGCTGCTTTCCCCCTGCTGCATCATTGCTTTATCTCTGAACCAGAACCGGGATCATTCACACCAATGAGTGCTGTGCCAGCAGGAGGGACGTTTGCAGACAAACCATCCCGCACCAGTAGACAGCACAGAGTCAGAACACAAATGCTTCAAAGGCTTGCAGCAATCTCAGCGCGAAGATGCTGATCCTGTGAGCAACATCCTGAACAGATGTCTGCTCTGTGATTGCTGGTGTGCATGTTAACACTAGCAGGTGATGACCTGACCGCCGGGCTGGGCGTGCACGGCTGTGGGTGGGTGTGCAGGGGGGTCAGTGTGTGTTAAAGAGGACGATTTTCTGGATGCTGCTCTTGGTGTACGGTAGCGTTTGATGAAATGCATCATTTACCCTAAAGAGGGGCCTGATCAATCACAACAGGTTGAGCTCTCTCTGCCTAGTCTTAGCCCTGTGAGTCAGTGGCTAGGGAGGAAATTGTTACTCTCCAGCTCGAGTGAAATGAGTCATGAAGAAGCAAAGATCCTGTGTGAGTTTGATACAATGTTCACTATGTCTTGGAAGAGCTATTTTAAGAAGAATTTGGCCAGAATCCTCGACTTTTGATTATTCTTCTTTCCTTCTCCTTGCATTTTACTGTTTCCCTGTAGCATGTTCTAAACCTTGTGTCTTGATTTATATCTGTAAATAAATCTCCTTATTTATGAGGATGTAATGTCCCTGGGGTCCAGGAGGCCCCAGCCATTCCATGTAGCTGAAAGAGACGTTACCTAAGTGGACCATGAATCAGAAATGGGGCAGACAGGGAGAACTATTTTTACCAACCCTCTTGACTTGTGAGGGGGTCTGCCCTAAAGGCAAGTAGGGGCAGCTGTTGGGGGGGACTGGGAAGGTGTTAGGAATGATACCCTGGGGTATAACTTCTGAGCATTACAAGGTGCTGTGCTGAGTTATGGAACAGTGGGAGGAAGCAGGAGAGACAGTGGGAAAGCTGTTCTGTGCTATCTAAGCAATAGCCAGGGCATTCTTGACAGAGGAAGAAAGGTAGAAATTTGTGGTAGCTGCTAAAATGAATAAGTTGCTTTCTGCTGTTCGTTTGCCAGAAGCAACCTGATAGAAAATGTGTAGCAGCGGGAATTGGGTTGGTCACAGTGTAGTTATGATGGAGCTTTTCTTGTAGCCTCGTAGGTTTTACTTCAATTCCTGCATTGCCCCTCTGATGAGAGGAAATAAAACCTAATGTCAGCAGTGCCATTGCTGGTCAGTGTCCACAGAGCAGCTACATTTCCATTCTATATCTTTCAGTGCGAAGCTTACAGGGGGTTTCTGCTTCTCTTGGGAGACAAAGCCCTTCCATTTTTTTCTGGGCAGGTTCTGGTTGGAGAGACGTGGTGTTATCCACAGCAAATTCAGGTTGTGAGGAGTGCCAGTATCTGTCACCTGACTTTTCTGTGTTTATGGCCTTTTTTGGTAGGGTAGAAACTTGTCCTAACAAGTATAATTTCCATTGCCTTCACTGAGAGATTTCACAGACCAGGGATCAAAAGTCTTTCCTTGATTTATTTTTTTTTTAAATCCATCTTTATTTTTCAGGAATTTTTTTACCCATTTCTCATTTATCTTGGTAATAATACTTTGCTTGCTCATCTTAGTGAACTGGAGATGAAGAATGGCTCTGTATGTACTTTTACAGATAGTTTTATTGTTGTTAGTAGGGTCCTGATCTATGATTAGAAAAGTAACTGTCTTGGAAATGCTGTCTTCTCACTCAAAATATATGTTCTGGCCTGACTTTGAGTCTAGGATTTTACTGTGAGTGATTACTGAAGATAATGTGTTTATTTTAATGAACTAACTAACAAATGTTCTCCTAGCACATCATGTTTAAAAACATTTTCATTGAGTCTTTCCTTAAAAGGTTCTAATTTCATGTGAAGATTGAGTCTTCTGCATGAAAAATAGAAAGGTTTGGGTAAAACCAAGAAATATTTCAGGTAAAAAGCATTATTAGAAAATTCTATATCAGGCCATCTTCATGTCCACAGTTTCTCATATGAACTGACCCCATCTCTCTGTCCTGATGTAGTCACAGAATTGCCACCTTGTGCTGCTTCCCTTTGCTGTGTGAGGACATCACAGTGCACTGGGAGATGCAGTTCAACCAACTATTTTCATGAAACTAGAAGCATAGCATTTAAAGATTAAAATATTGTTTATATTTCTCCCCCCCCCACCCCCCGATGACCTCTGCAGTG